>NW_020291156.1:258997-487574 GCF_003184625.1 Aspergillus neoniger CBS 115656 | reverse complement strand
TTATTATTATAATTACTTTGATCTAGTTTCCTGATTGGGACTAGTATGACCTGATTATATAATCATATCATCATTTATTTGATTGATTTGATTATGATTATTCTTATTATTTTGATATCTAGCTTCCTAATTAGGACTAGTGTCATTTGACCTGATCATCTATCTTTATTATTCTGATATCTAGTTTCCTAATTGGGACTAGTATCACGTGACCAAGTAGGAGTCTTCTGTAAAAGTCTTTTACAGGACTCTCCTACCAATCTGATTGGCCTAGCTTCGCTAGACCACCTTCCCGATTCGGACTAGCGCCTGGGCCAAAATTCCAACAATAGTTATTCTGCTTTATTCAGTTTTTCTGTACAGATAGATAATCTCTGGATTAAAAATTAGAATATACTATTATATTAATATTATTTATGCAAATAATGAATAAATTATAGTATTATATTTTCTTAGTTATCTTGTTACTCTAAACTATTAGTAGAGAGGTTAGTCTTCCTTGCAAGGCGGCCGCTGGTGGCAGAACCACGCGGCGGAACCTAGCAGGTTCGCCCAAGTCGTTGGTGGCCAGCACCAACAACAGAAGACTATAATAAATATCTCAATCTTCTTGAAGATAAATACTTATTAAGTATTTTATAAATACTTACTAACTACTTAATTAGATAATGAAAATGAGAATATCTATAACTGGACTAGATAAAAAAAAGACTTATAATTAAAATAAAATTAGTTTAAGCGTACTTATCTATTAAACTATATATATAGACTTAATTATAAAAATATATTAATATAATTAAATAATTATATTAAAAATCTTATATTACAGGAAAGTTCTTGACCCTAGTTAAGACAATAAAAAAATAAATATTTTATAAATAATTATTAATTACTGGAAAAGTATTTACTAATTACTTAATAATTCTGCTAAGCTAGATAAAAAAAATATTATTTAATAATAAAGTTATAACAGTTTAAATATCCATTACTCTTACTATATTATTAATATAGAATCTTTTTTTCTCTACTATATTTAATAAAATTAGTTTTAATTACTTATCAAGTACTTAGTAACTACTTAACTAATTTGAAATAAAAAAAATCAGAAATATCAGTATTCTTCTAGTTCTAGTAAAGAAAGAGACTACTCTAAAATCTAATTTATATAATCTTCTTTAAGAGTATCTTCATAATCCAAAGAAACTAGATATATTAATTTAATTATTTAATAATTACTTGATAACTGCTTACCAAGTACTTAGAATTATTATTTCTAGAAATTTATAATATATTATTTTAAATAATATTATTAATTTAAAGTAGAAACACCAGGAACTTGAATTATAAAAATTAAAAATAAAAATTAAAAAATAGAAAGAAGAAATTTAAAAGTAGAAGCTTAAGAATAAGATACAGAAGCTGGATTTAATTAAATAATATAAATAATTTTAAAATCTAGATTAATCTAGCTAATATAAGTACTTGCTAACTACTTTATAACTATTTATTAAATACTTAATTTTTTTTTAATATTTTTAATATATATCTTTACATATAAGCCAGAATATATATTCTGTAAAGTATATTTACTATAGTCTTAGTAAATTATTTTTTAAATATTTATTAATTACTTATTAATTAATTATCTATATATAAAACAGGAGGTCCGGCCTAATCAGAATCTAAGTATAGACTAATTTATAAGTAATTATTAATTACTTATAAAATAGTTATTAACTACTTGTAAACTGCTTCTTAATTAATTTATATTTTATTTTTCTTTTTCTTATTCTTTTTCTTAGATTTCTTCTTATTTTCTTTCTTAGATTTCTTCTTAAATTCTTTATTATATTTATCTTACTTCTTCTCAAACTGCTTATTTTATTCTTTATTATTTTTAATATTATTCTTTTATTATGAAGTTTCAGGTGCTAGATTATTATAATTAAATTATAGAAAATATATATATATCTATTTATCTTTATAATAATTTTTTATAATTAGATAAATACTACAGGATAAAAAATAATCTATATTCTTAATCTCAGCATATATCTTGGTAATATAATAAATCTAAATACTTAATAAATAATATTAATTAATTAATAAGTAATTTATAAATAATTATTAAGTATTTATCTTTCTATCCTGGCAGAGGAACAGAGAAGAATAAGATTTATTAATATTTAACTTTCCAAGAAAACTAGATACCAAGATTTAACCAGTAGAAATAATAGTCTTAAATCTCGGAATATAAATAGGTATAGATATAGAAAATTATTTTTTTATAATAAAGTTATTAAATAATTGCTTGTACCATTTTTTTAAATAGTTAATAAATAATTAATAAATAACTAGTAAATAATTTATTTATTAATAATATTATTAACCTACTTTTATAAGACTTATTCTCTTTTATTACTAGTCTTAGTAATAAAATCCTTATAAATTTGTAAATATAAGTATAGATTATTTATAAATAAGTATTATTTTTTTTAATAATTAATAAGTAGTTAGTAAATTATTAGTAAATAATTAGTAAATTATTAGTAAGTAGTTAGCAAGTTATTAATAAATAATTAAAAATATATTTATAATTTCTTTTATATATCTCTTTATTCTGTAGAAGATCTTTTTATAATAAATTTTATGCTCAAGATTATTATTCTAAATAATTAATAAGTAATTATTAACTACTCTATAAGTATATAAATAAGATTTCATTAAATTAATATTAATCTAGATAAAGATAAAAAATACCAGCTGGCTAGCAGCCATGGTATATAAGTATTATTTATAATAATTTTATTTTTATTAATAAAATTAGTTTAAAACTACTTTTCTCTTATATCAAGTAATTATAAACTACTGAGAAAGTAATTATACTTATATTTTTCTTGAGTTCAGCCATGGTGGGTAGTAATAGTAGTAGTAATAATAATATTAGTAGATAATAAGAAGATAGAAAGAGATAATATAATTTAAAATTATTATTATAGATAATATAACAGTCATATAATCTGAGAGTACTTACTAAGCCATTTTAGGTCGCGCCAGTGAATTAATGACCATCCCTCACCTGCACCCACACACATTTTGTTTCCTTCCCCCAATTTTCATAGCACCAGATTAAGAGGCATGTACATGTCAAATAGAATAAGTTTAATTCTCACGGGGACGTCTGATCTCCCATCTTGAGGCATCGTTCTATTGGCATCCCAATCACATTCAATGTATGACCCACAAGAAGACCATTCCCAATAGATGACATATAAGAGCGGTGACACGCTAGGGGGTGTAAGGAGGCCGATAATAAAGAAAGGGACTCTGACAATGGCTGATTCTCAAGCGTTAATCAGAAGAAAGATGCGAGGTCATTGCATGGGAGAGAGGAACTACTTTATCAGCTTATATCTAGTGTCACCACGTAGCGACTGACCTGATGAAGTTCATATGTAGTGCCAAGGTGCCAAGAATGAGCCATCAGCCCTATCATGATTTGATTTGGGCTTCTGATTATATTGGGACATCATCTCCGGTCATTCGCGACAGATGGTGACATAGTAAAATTCAAGGAGGATGGAGTTGGGAGACAGTTAGAGATTGGAGAATCACTATCTATATTGTCGAGAGAAACTCTGCGCTGATGTTCTGCAGCTGAACATGCGAATAACGGGATATACGGTACCATAATGCGAGAATGACCTGAAAGAAAGATTATCGTCAGGGGATGGCATTCAGATCGTTCGGCATACTACCAATGGAGAAAAGCAAACGATTGCTAATTCTCGCATTAGATATACAAAATTTCTACGTAGCCCACAGACAACCCGGGATATTGCCAGTAAGCTGCGAAACAATGATCAGGAGGAGTATAACGACTCTATTTGATGAAGGCCGGGATGATGTTGTCGTAACCACAGCCTAGCAGTATCCACTATAGTTTATAAGCCATGGTTGCATGACTAGCAAAAAGCTTAGAATGCCTGACGTGGGACGCCACTACTTGACTGATATAAAGTGTACCTGACTGTTGCTAATACAAGCAAATACTTGCAATAGAGTCTCAATGGCTATAATGATGACAGCTTTCAAACCGCGAACCTCTAGCGATGATACGAGAGAGCGCTGAGCTGTCTTAGGCACTTCTTGCAAGATGTGCTAAGACCAGTAAGCCAGTAAGGGAGAGCGTATGGCTCAGAAACTGGCCTAGTCATATCAAAAGGCATGCCAGATGAATTAGTGCTCCGAGATGAAGGAAGCGCATGGCCTTGATGGGGTTAAGGTATCTTCCGGCCATCCACGAGCACGACCTCTCCCCCTGGTGGCCTCACATGTTATAAGAGAATGTCTCATTGTACTTGCCTGGCTGCTTGTTGTAATCTTTAAAGTTATTCCGCCTTAGATTGAAAATCCAGTACCCTAGATGGGGATTGCTGGCCGCTTTCCCGTGAAAGATGCTATCTGCTTGTTGTTGACAGAATAGGACATCGGTGACAAAAATCTAACTTGCCGTCTTACATTGAGCCCCCCCAACAGCGGTATGTACCCAAGCGTCGCTCTGTATCAAGGCATATGCCTCTGGCCGCTACACATGTGTCCAATTAACCTTGGTTCATGAGGATCTTCAAACCCCGCTTCAAACACTTTGAAGCGGGTCCCAAATCCTGCAGCACCAATCTTGCGAAGCTCCACCTGCAGTCTATATGTTAATAAATCGCTCTGGGCTGGTATCCCTAAACAGTAGTTGTATCCGAAGTCGAATCTACGTGGATCTTTGGAATGGAACAAGCTGGTGTGTCGGGAACTCAAAGATACTTTATAGGAAGCAACTCTCTATTGCGTCCTATGATACATGAAACACTATTACGTAGTATGCCTGGAATTTAGAAGGGAATAGATGTTCATTATAGAGCATAAATTGCTTAAAGAAGGGCTGAGTGTGTTGTGTGAAGTCGATATTAGTGATGTCGGAGAGCGACGGTCCTAGCAGGCCCGAGACGTTTTAGAGTTAAGCGAACCCGTATCTCGGACCTTAAAATAACCTCCGATGTCCGACTCTTAGCCCCTACAAGGATGAGGGTCCAATATAAACTCACTACTAAGTTCATGATGGGCGTGGTACCTGTTGACTGCTTGTGGAGCAAGAGTACGTAAGCTCAGACTTGAGTTTCCTCAGAAGCCCTGATGCTGCTGGCCACGGATACAAGCCAGGGCATGCAGGAGGAGTTTCCACCCATCTAAATTGGTTTTTTACACAACGAGCCATATATCGCGCGCAAAGTTCACGCAATTGATGTCGTAGACTTGCTCAATTTGAAACCTGGCTTAATACAGATGGCGCCTCCTTAGACAGACCTTGAAGAATAAATGCTTTCAGGTTCGACTTTGAGGATTAATAAATAGCAAGCGAATCCCGCTGCTTCAGCCAGATCCATCCATCATCAGAAAATTCCTTTTCTACTTTCCACATTCATTGCCAACATGCTTCCCAAGCTTGCAACTTTAGTGCTCGCGCCCGCATTGGCGAATGGCGTTGCTGTCGCGGCCGAGCCCTTGTATAAGAGGCCCGTCAACATCCCCGGCTACGGCTACGTGCAGGGAAAGGCTGCTGTCAACTCCAGCGTGTCCGAGTACATTTCCAACTGGGAGAACATCTCTTTCTTTGGGGGTATTCCTTTCGGTGCTGATACTTCGGGCGCAAACCGTTGGCGTGATCCCCGGCCTGCCGAGCCCTGGAACGGCACTTTCAATGCAACTGAATTCGGTGCCATCTGCCCTATCACTCTCTCTATCCTGGCGGATTATGCCCAGAGTGAAGATTGCCTCAACCTCAACATCTGGACCCCTGCTACCTCGCCTGACGAGAAGCTTCCTGTGGCCATCTGGAGCTATGGCGCCGGAACGGCACCCCCGCAAACCACCTACAACGGTGCAGGTGTGGCTGACAAGGGAATCATCTTCGTCTCCTACAACTACCCCAACGGTGTGTTTGGCTTCATGGCGCACCCAGAGCTGACCGAGACCAACGGTCGCAACGCTTCAGGCAACTGGGGTGTCCTTGACCAGTATGCAGCGGTCAAATGGGTCCACGAGAATATTGCGGCCTTTGGCGGTGACCCGGATCATATTTCCGTGATCGGCCAGTCGTTCGGCGATGCGGCCACCAATCATATTGTGAACAGCGAGTTGACTGCTGATCTGGGTATCGTCAACGCTATCTCTGAGTCCGGTGTTCGCTCTCCCAATGACCCAAACAGCGGTGTCTTCGAGTGCGCCTATACTACCTTGGACGATGCCGAGACCATCGGTGAGGAGATAATTTCCTCCCTTAACGTCAGCTCCATTGCCGAAGCCCGCGCCATTGACACTACCACCCTGCTCGACTCGACCAGCACCTACAGTCTGGAGGTGAAGCCTGTTCTCGACTACTACGCCATCCCGTCCGAGTACATCAACACTCTCGAGAAGGGTGCCGGCAACAAGGTCCCCTACATTACCGGAAACAACGCCAACGAGGATGGAGCCTCCGCCACTGTTAGCACCACCGTCGCGGCATACAAGTCTAGTCTGAACTCCAGCTACGGTGACTTCGCACCCCGTTTCTGGGCTCTCTACCCCGCCGATAACGACACTCAGGCTGGCGAACAGGAGGACCAGATCGTCCGTGACATGTTCCGCGTCAGTAGCTGGCAGTACATGAACGGCTTCTCCAACTCTGCCGACCAGGTTGACATCTACACCTACTACTGGAACTACGGTAGCGCTGCCCATGCCTCTGAGATTGTCTACGTCTTGAACAACCTGTGGGCCCAGGGTGAGGACTACTCCGAGGAGGACTACTACGTGGCCAATGTCATGAGCGGCTACTGGGCTAACTTCATGAAGACTGGTAACCCAAACACCGGCGGTTCCTACAACAATGGAACCCTCCCTGCCAAGTGGAATGCCAACTCTCCGTCTAAGAACGAGACTTTCTTGGTCGGTGCTGTGTACGAGACCATGGATACTGCTGCGACTGAGCGTGTCCAGTTGATCCTGGATTACTTTGCCGCCCAGACTCCTTACTAGGGTCGTTTTTAGTGCTTGACTTGGTCATCAAGAATCACTTTGTGTAGAACATGTCACCTTGAATCATTTCTTGTATCCGTATCTTTGTCTCCTGTGTTCATGTATATTTCTTGTCGATCGCTTATCCTGTCAGTTGAGCCAATCTTTGTAATCATTTGGAGATGAATGCCATCGATGCTATTATGAAATGTACGAGTGCCTCCTTTCCGATCGAAATTCTTCTTAAGCCAGATTGTAGCACACTCGAATCAAGTCCGTTATAGTAGACATCCTCCCGAACAACTTATTGGTTTCCCTACCACCTCCAAGTAACGCCAAATGTATCCTTTTATTTTGTTTTATTTTATCTTTCTTTCTTTCTTTCCTCCTTTCTTTTTTTTTTTTTTTTTTTTTTTTTTTTTCTGCCTTTTTGGCAAACATGGCAGTGTTAGTTTTGCTGTAACCCACTGTAAGCCGCGGCTTCTATGAAGCTTTCTACCAAAGCTTCTATGTACACTTCATCCTTCAAGAACATATTAAAAAGACAGATACTACTGCTATACCAGCCAGGCTTTCTTTATACTAGTCTTCACTCATGCCATATCCTCTGCTTTTTAAAGAAGACAAGATCTATTCTTTTCAAAACATAGTTTTTTTTTAAAAAAAAAAAAAAAAAAAAAAAAAAAAAAAATTCCTCACCGTCTTCTTGCTTGAATAATTTTTTATTTGAGATACTAAGTTAATATCTTAAGAATAAAAGCTTTAAAGAGAATAAATAATAAATTATTGCATCTTCTATAAATCAAGTCTTATCTTGTGTAAATATAATCTAATTTTCTTTGAGTAGACCGAGAATATAGCATAAGCGAAGGCCGGTGTGGAGGAAGCCTGGCTGGTGTGGCGGCAGCGCCTTCCATTGACAATCGGCCCACTTTCCATGGGGCGAATACTACCAGGGTTCTCGTAGCCATCTTAACGCCGAGCAGCTCGGGTGGGACTGCGAGATTGGCGGACACAGTTTCGGTTCGGAATGGAGATCCCACCGCGGATGCTGATTCCACTTGCCGCGCGGCATGGCTCGGACATGACTCAATAGAGCTATAGGGCTGTTCCTACCTCCTCGCGGGTGGCCCAATTAACAATCTCAACTCAGAATTAAACCATTATGTGATCATAAGATCTGTGCGGGATACAATGTGGTGGAGACCCTGTGTTACAGAATGACCTCTGGAGAATTCTTTCCATTTTAGGACAATGTGGGGACCTTGTAAGTAGTGAATCATATCATAAGATGGATGAAGGTTCATTATCAATATACTTGACTAAATACAGACAAGCCAGATACTATATGCACTACTCTGAATATTAACCAGCAAAGTTGGTTAAGAAGTACTTGATTAGTGAAGCGTAAGCTGATTAACGAAGATAGCGCCCACGTGATGCGACGGTTTAGCCCCCACGGCGCCTGCATCCTTTCGGCAAACAGCTGCACGTCAGCTAATACTAGAGTTGTGCTGTTGACATTTTGACTCCTCATCCCACAGGCTGCCTCGTCTAAACTCGTATAATCTGTGCTCAATTCAACTCCCCAAATTCTTCTCGTCGCCCCCAATGTCATCAGCATCTCCTCAGGAGCTCGCTTCACGGCTCAACCAATCTGGTAAACAACGAAAGAAGCGATGGGTCACCAGGACTAGAACAGGGTGTATAACCTGCAGGTATAACGGGCTTCTGTCATATACGGGTGTGTGAAATTACTGACTCGACAGAATCCGACATGTAAAATGCGACGAAACCAAGCCGAGGTGCGTAAGATTGACTCAAATCCCTGAATCGTATCCATTGACAGGCTCGTGATATAGTTGTCAGAGATGCACATCTACTGGTCGGAAATGCGATGGATACCAAGACCCGCGCGCCAAGCAGATCACCCGCCGCAAGGCCGAGTCAGCCCAGCCACATGGCATGCTGCAGGTACCATCGGCGTGGAGTTTTATTGGCGACAAGCCAATAGACCATGAACATTTCCACTACTTTCAAGTAGTTACTGCTCCCACCTTGACAGGTTTTTTCAACTCAGGATTTTGGTCATACACCTTGCTGCAGGTTTCTTACTCCTATCCGGCTCTATGGCATGCTATCACCGCGCTGGCTTCCTTGCATAGAGACTTCCTGGAGGATGTGGCGCCACTTGCAATTACAAGGGCTTGTAGTACGGCCAGGGTGCGATTTGGCTTACAGGAACATACCAAATCCATACAGTCCTTGCGGGAGTTGATGTCGAAGCCGCGTTTGACAATACACGATAAGATGGTCATTTTAGCAACGTGTGTGATATTCATCTGCCTACTAAGCTTGCAGGGGTTTCATTCCCAGGCTATGGCACATGTTGCCAGCGCTATGGTTTTATGTCAGCAGTGGAATAGAGATTTCCAGACCCATTCCCATGCGTCTGAGGCTATAGCTTCCGTGATACTTCTTCTAGCCCAACTCGACAGTCAGGTCCGCCAGATCTTTCTAGTTCAAGGATTACCAGTCCCTTGGACAACCCAATTCAAATTACCTGCCTTTGAAGGGTGTTTTACGTCCCTCGATGAAGCACACGTCTCCCTGGAGGTCAAGGTCAACAACAACGCATTAAAGCTTTTAACAAGTGGCACTGATATATCTGGACCTGAAACACTTGCCAAGAAGGAAGATTGTCTCCATGAGTTTCGTCAATGGAATTCTAAATTAGACACATATCTTGCCGGCTCACCCCATGAAAGGGGTACCACAGCCGCGAACGTTCTCTACCTACGCCGTTCTTACGCCACAGTGATGCTCTCATTAGACCCATCGAAGGGCGAGCTCGCCCACGACGAGTTTATCGAGGACTACGCGCAGATGCTTGATCTCGCAAGCAGAATTCTCGAATGCTTGAATGATTCCTCGACGGAAAATTCCGATACAGGATCGAAACCAACAAAACGGCACTTCAGTGTAGAGAGTACAGTGACAGAGACCCTGTTCCTGATCGGGGTTCGTTGCCGTGAACCGACCATACGAGAACGGGCGCTGGAACTCATGAGACTCTACCCACGTCGCGAAGGCATGTGCGGCACCATGTTAGCTCTGAAACTCGGGGAGACGCTTACTGAACTCGAAAGGACAGCATGTCAAACTTCCCCACCGGGGTCGTGCAGTGAGGGACCATGGGTGTGTGCTGATCATCGGGTGACAAAGATACAATGCAAAGATGTCTCTGATCGGAAAGTTGCTATACTGTTGAGAACAGCTGGAGAGCAGAGGCAGGGTTCAGAAGGAAAATGGTTCACGTTCAATAAGACATGGTAGCTGCATCATCCTTTCCCATCATTTACTTTATAGATAACGGCATCTTCTAAACACACAAGGATGTTAAAGATTAGCCATGATGTATGACTGTTTCCGGAGAAGCCTCTACTGATATCAGAAATATTCGGATAATCAACTAATGTGGCCAGCTGTCATGTTGATAACTAACTATCTGCTGATGATAGCGGAACTATCGGCATTCGGCCCGCGCAAGCCTTTGTTATCTGACGGAAAGTCAGATAAGCCACGCGGTTATCAGACTTTATCGGTCTTATCGCCTTGGCTATCCGCAGGCTTCCCCGCAATTCCCCGCTCGCGATGATGCAGGTATAAAAGTCAACCAACAGCCTTTAGATGACCTATGCTACTGTAATCGATTGGGACGAAAAATACGTGCAGATCTTAACAACAATGGCTCAACAGATATCCAGCTACTCTCTTCAATCAATTGAGGTGATCAACGAAATAGGCAAGGTCATCGACGATGCCAGCGAGGAGCTACGCAAGCTGAATCTCGAGGTCACTACTCCACCATACGGTTCACTCGGAACAATATTGACGGTTTCAAAACGACTAGATATTTAATAACCCCGAGATCGCTTTTCAAGAAGTCAAAGCAAGTAAACTACTTTCTGACTGGCTCGAAAACCGCGGCTGGACCGTTCAGCGCGGTGTCTACGGGATCGAAACCGCTTTTGAAGCGCGATTCTCCGTCAAAGAGGGCGGTCGAACCGTCTGCTTCAACGCAGAATATGGTGTGTTCTCAATTCGTTACTCTTTATCATGCTCTACTCTCAACTACGACACAGACTAACCACCTACCCCACCCCCAATAGACGCCCTCCCCAACATCGGCCATGCCTGCGGCCACAACCTAATCGCAACCTCCGCCGTCGCCTCCGCCCTAGCCATCGAACACATGATCAAAACGCACAACCTCCCCGGCACCGTCGTCGTAATGGGTACCCCGGCGGAAGAATCCCAAGGCGGGAAATGGCTGATGGCACAAAACGGCGCGTGGAAGGGCTTCGACTCCTGCGTGATGACGCACGGTATGGCAGATTTCAGCACCCCGGTATGCTGTACTAAGGCGTCATGGAAACTGCGCGCCAAGTTCTATGGCAAGACTGCGCATGCGGCGGGGGGCCCGTGGACAGGAATAAATGCGTGTGATGCGATTGTGCAGGCGTATAATGGGATTGCGTTGTTGAGACAGCATATTCAGAAAAGTGAGAGTATTCAGGGGTGTATCCTGGAGGCGGGAAAGGTGGCGAATTTGATCCCAGATTATGCGGAGGGAGTGTTTAGTGTTCGGGCTAAGACGGTTAAAGAGGTCGAGGCGTTGAGGAAGAGAGTCGAGGGGGTGTTTCATGGTGCTGCTGGGGCGACGGGATGTAGGGTTGAGATGGAGTGGTGAGTTTTCTTTCTTTTCACATTGGTTGTTCTGCTTACTATGGTGTGATAATAGTGAGCGTGGTGCTAATTGTGGCAGGTTTGCACTCTACGAGGACGTCGTAACGAACGATACTCTCGCAGAACAATACAGGCAATATATGCTACAACATCTGGGCTTAATACCAGAGCAGATGGTGTCTTTGAAAGAAGCTAGAACAGTGCATGACTCAGCAGGAAGCTCGTCAGTCTTTCCTTCTTCCCTTTGGCATGTCCAGCGGAAGCTAACTACTATATAGCGACTTCGGAAGCTGCTCGTACATCTGCCCCGGTATCCAGGCCTTCTTTGACATTGAAGCACCCGATCTTCCACACTCCATTGGTTTCCTCGAGTCTGCGAAAGGTGATGTTGCGCATACAGAGGCGCTTCGGGCTGGAAAGGCCAACGCGCTCATTACTCTGGATGTTTTGACAAATGATGATTTTGCTCAGAAAATGAAAGATGAATTCAGGGCGGCGATGAAGGAAGCGGGTCGGTTGTCTGAGTAACTAGGCTATAGCTGAAGGGAACGGGTTCTTGGAAGATGACTAGGATATA
This sequence comes from Aspergillus neoniger CBS 115656, assembly GCF_003184625.1. NCBI lineage: Eukaryota > Fungi > Ascomycota > Eurotiomycetes > Eurotiales > Aspergillaceae > Aspergillus > Aspergillus neoniger. The sequence continues at coordinate 475,198 of NW_020291156.1, read as the reverse complement.
GTTGCGCGTCACATACCATGTTGAGGGGTTACCAGCAGATTTGGAGTGCAGAATAGTGCGATTATTGTACAATTCGAAGTATTGTATCGGCTTGATTGCAACCGCGGTTGATATGTGTAATGTTTGTTCATCGTTACATCCCCTTGCTTCTGCCCGTGATTGGTAAGCAAGTAGGTGTCGACTGTGGAGATTAACTCGTAGATTTCAGGCGCTTTCTACAAAACGACTGCCTTTATTTACTTGACTAGAAGATTAGCTTTTGCATTGATTGAATATTATTTTCTGCAAGAATAATTCTAAACAGTGACGTGTTGTATGAGACACTCTTTCACCGTCAAAGCTGGAAAAAATGTGCTAACTGCGCTGGAATGGATTGCCGAGCGCACCTCAAATTTGTCAGCAGAAGCTGTGTTGGTCACATGACTTCCAAACGCAAGATGATCATCAATCAAGTTCGACAAGTGGTAATACATAGTACTGTACTTCTAGTTCCTGGGGTGATCGCAAGTCATGCTGCAGCCCGCTTTGTCGAGAGGTGAGAAGAGCAGCCACAATATAATGCTCGATTTGGTGGGCCCGATGAGGGAAATGGAAATGTGTAGCCTTTTGTATTGGACTATCTCTATAGATAGGCGCGCCAAAGTCCAACTTGGGCCACCGCGCTGTTATATTACACGCTAGCTGTTGACTGTCACTGAGAGTATCGAAGTCGGAATTGTTCCAGTAGTCGCACAGGTGTTGGAAATCGGCCTTTCGTAATTATTGGCTTTGGGTAGAGCTGCTATATCCTATGTACAAACAGGTCTTATACCATGACTTACTTGCATGTGAGCTGTAGTATTGCCTCAGCAGTACACATATCCTAGTGGCCTGTTTAAGATAATTCGGGACAGCTTGTCTTCAAAAAGGGAATGGTCAGCAGCGCCTTTTCACAGACCATGTTACGTGTCTAAGTAGATTATAATCATGAAATTGTTTCAACCAAGGGGTCCATTAAGAACACAGATAAAGTGCGTAAGCTCTCACATTCCAGTCTGATCGGCACTGAAATTGAAGCTTTTAATCGGGTCCCGTAACGCCAGCAGCAAGTGTATCGGCAATCATGCGTGACAAATGTTACATATTAGTAGTACCCATGTAGGAAACCGAGGCATTCGCGTCGTCTGTGGGCGATTGGTAATCTTCCCACATCACCCTACAGCCTTGACCCTGAGGTGAACATTTGGGCTGAAGAAAAAGCCTCTCCACTTCCCATAACCCCCTACCTGAGCCCTCCTGTTCCGAGACCCTCTAACCTTCTGCTTACACATCTCCGCCCACCAAACTGCTTTCCCAAGTCCACAATGCATACAACTACAACAGAGAAGCTACACAGCTTCCTACCTTGTCGAAAACCCAGCAATGGCTCAGAACACGTACCTCCACCACCACCAGATGGAGGACTCCAAGCCTGGACCCAAGTCGTGTGCATGCACTTCGTATTCTTCAACTCTTGGGGAATCACCACCAGCTTCTCCGTTTTCGAACAATTATATACCCAAACCTTACCGCAGTCAGCATCCTCCATCGCCTGGATCGGCAGCGTTCAGGTATCTCTCCTCTTCTTCATGAGCGCCCTTACCGGACGCGCAACAGACGCCGGCTACTTCAGAATCATGTACCCACTCGGGGTCCTCCTTCAGCTCGTGGGACTCTTCACGCTCTCTGTGTGCAAAACCTACTGGCAGATATTCCTCGCTCAGGCGGTATGCATGGGTCTCGGCAATGGACTTACATTCAACCCCGGACTTTCAGTCATGTCCGCCTACTTCATGAAGAATCGAGCCTTCGCAGTGGGCTTGGCAGCTTCTGGTGCAGCAACAGGGGGCCTGATATACCCTGTCCTCATCAACCAATTGCTATATAACCACCAGATAGAATTTGGATGGACAATCCGTGCAGCAGGGCTTCTCATGCTGATTACTCAGATCTTCGGTCTTGTTTTCTTCAAACCCCGTCTTCCCCCTCGGACAACTGGCCCCCTCATCGAGATCGGCGCATTCGCTGAACCACCTTTCATCTTCTTTACGCTAGCCTACTTTTTCAACTTCTGGGGCTTGTATTTCGCCTGGTTCTACCTCGGCACCTTTGCGCGAGACCGTCTTGGTGTCGCGGATACACAGAACCTGATCCTCGTGTTGAATGGCGTTGGTATCGTTGGACGTATCGCGCCGGGTATTATTGGTGATCGATGGACAGGGCGATTGAACCTCTTGATCCCCATCAGTATTTCATGTGCAGTCTTGATATTCTGCTGGATAGCTGTTAGTACTGTTGCAGGGCTGTATGCATTTGCTGTTGTGTATGGAATTGTGGGCGGGGCCGCGCAATCACTCATTCCCGCCACGGCAACGACCATGACGCCGGATCTCAATCGCACTGGTACAAGGCTGGGAATGATCATGAGTATTGTGGGATTTGCGACGCTGACTGGGCCAGCTATTCAAGGGGCGTTGATCGCTACTGATGGAGGTAGGTATATGGCGGCTCAGATTTTCGCGGGTGTCAGCATTATGCTCGGTGCGTGTGCGATTGCGGCGGCGCGGGTGGCTAAGGTTGGGTGGGGATTGGATGTGAAGGCGTGAAGATTTATGTGGGTGGGCAGTTGGATGAGTGTCGGAAGTGGATGCGAAGCATTCTTGGCTCTGGTTGGGGGGTTAGTTGAGAATGTGGGATTCTTTCTTTTGTCATGTCGGATCAACGATGCAAGTCGATCTGCAGATCTCGACAGTATCTGAAAGAGTGGCAATATGAATGCGGCTATATGTGGAAATAGATAAGGAGTGAAACAAGAAATGAATAATCACTATTGGATCTGGTATCATGGATTAAGTAACCCTGATGCAAGAAAAGAAAGCTCAATCTCCAATGAGTTGTGAAAGCTTAGCCTTCCAATCTCGCACGAGAGCCTGAGCTTCCGCTGTCTCATCTCTCGAAGTTTGTAATTCCGCACTCAGGGCTTGGTTCCTTGCCCGTAGCTCCTGAATTTCCTTCTTTGCATTCTCGAGTTGAGTCGCCGTCCGTCGCAGTGTTTCTATCTCCTGATCTGAAGACCGCCGATAGCCCAGTTCTCTGCGTAAGGCGACGATACTGAGATCACGGATTCTGATGGTTTGATTACTTTTGATATTCTCGCTCCGAAGTTCCTCTACTTCCCTCCTAAGGGATTCGTTCGACTCGAGCTCTCGGTATAGAACTGACAGGGCTGTATCTACTTCCGTTGGCACGCTCGTATAACGAGACTTGCGCTGGCGTCGCGGTCGTTGAAATGTCACATTATCTTCTGTAGCTTCATCATCATGGCCAAGAAGATCATATAGTCGTTTGGGGGCAGTAGGGCAACTCGCTGGTACATCATGTCTATCACCCGTTGGAGCTTGTTGTGTTGAAGAGACGCCTAAGGGCCCGTCCGAGGCGCTACTATGAGGATGTGTATTGGATGAGGAATTCGTGTCGGGGTGAGGAGCTGACGTAGTCGGAGCTGCAGCAGATGTTGGATCATTCCGTTCTTCCGGCGGTGGTGAAGCTGCTGGTGACAATGTAGGAGGAGTGGTATGCCAACCGCGACGGACGCAGATTGGACAAAAAAGTGAATCCTGGGAATCACGCAGCCAACCTGCTGGAATACAATCGGCATGGAGCGCAAGCCGGCAGGTTGAACAAAGCTCAAGTCTTCCCCCGTGCGCTTGACAAACGCGGCAGTAATCTTCGTGCGCCGATCCATTTCCTGTGGGACATAAGTGAGCACAAGGGGGGACACCAGGAGACAAGAGACGAAAAGGAATGTACTCACGTTTCCATTCTTTGTATCTTTGTACCTGGGTTTCAAGGGATTGCTCTTCAACCGCTGCAAGGGTGTCGGACCATGACATCAACCTTGGCAAGAGCGGTTCGTCAGGCTGGTTGAGACTTTGCTGTGTTACCCCCTGACGGCCAGTCCTTGTCGGATTGGTCCTTGAGGACTTAACTAGGGATGAGCGAACGGAATGTCTTTCATCTTCTGCAGCACGTGCAAGACGTCCCGTACGCGCTTTTCTCACGGCCATGACCTTAGATGAGCGATGTGATACCTGTCCTTGGATATATCCTGTTGGGTTGTCTTGATAAATGGCCGGTTGGGATCGTCCAATGGCTTGCTGAGTCAGGTAGATTGAGTGGATGACAAATCTAACTCCAGGTCAGCCGCCGTCGTTTTTTCGAAATATGCTTAAGACAGGTCTATCGTGAAACAACAATGAGACCATGATGCCCTGTGAGTTAATGAGTGCCCTATTGAAGCCCACATACACCCAAAACTATACTAAGTGTACACCTAGATATTAGAATGTGTTGGTGTGTCTCTTCCAACAAGTGCAGTCTTCCTCCTCAGTGATTACGTAAAATAACGTAATCAAGAATCCGGCATGGCTGTTACTTCATCTCTCAAAGCTAGCTAGACAACTGCCCAAGTGACCATAAGTACTATAGTCGATCAGTAGTCCAATATTGTGCAAGTCACACATAGGATGCAAAATTACACCTTCCATTTGCAAGCGACTCAGGCTCCTGCCAGCCAGACGCATATATCTCGGTCTCCATTCGAGAACCTTTGAACTTCCTTGGCGGGAGAAGCTGTTGTTGAGGGTCTTCCAAATGTATTGGCCAGCTTATCCACGAGATTGAACGCTATTTATTATTAAACAATTTTAAACCGTGGTCAGATTTACTACCTCCTGTTGTACTGCTATTTCATCTAGCTTCGCGAGACATGATAACAGCCCCAGGCAGAACTGTGATATCAGGCGGTGTGTCATTCTGCTGGCAGTAATCAGCTTAGCCCAGAACGGCAGGCGGGGGATGACGATGACCAGGCTGATCAACGACTGGCGAGGCTGTGAGCCATGGGTCGCTTGGATCCCTGCTACCTGATAAGCTTTCATTGTCCTCCGATATACCTCTGGCTTGGCAAAAGATAATCCTGTGGAAACCTCGTATTCCATGATGGCCAAGCGAAGAAGAGCATCCGGACCAAGATCAAGGACAGGGTGTCTCACTTGCAGGTACAAGCCGGAGCCTTGGGCGCCTAAAGAGCATCGTCCGACTAACCAGCCCATCATCCAGAATTCGACATGTCAAATGCGATGAACAAAAGCCAGAATGCTACCAGTGCAAGCGTACAGGAAGAAAGTGCGATGGATATGATGAATCACGCCCGGGGAACAAACAACAGCCTGTCGTCTCCAGTAAGCCAATGATGACCGTCGACCATCGCATGGTCCTTCGACCAGGAACGCAAAAGGAGCGGCACTATTTGTACTTCTTCTGCTCACAGACGGCCCGCGCGCTATCCGGGGTATTTGACTCTGATCTCTGGATGCGCCATCTTCCCCAACTGAGCGAATGCGAGCCGGTCGTCAGGCATGCCACGGCGGCAGTAAGCGCGGCCCATGAGCGGGCGCTGGTGCTACAGCTGAATCCATCATCCACTCCGGAGCGTCGAGCCGCTAATGACCGCTTCATTATATTTCATTATAACGAGGCCATCCGACATTTGAGGACGTATCTTGTGCCGCAAAACCCTAGAATCGATCTCCTGGTCATCACATGTTTCCTTTTTGTATGCTTGGAGATGTTGAACGGTAATCACAAGCAAGCCCTAGACCACCTCGAAGCTGGCCTGAAGATTGTTCAGAGCGTCATAGGGAAACTGCAACCTCTGGGAAGTAAACTAGGCGCGACTTATCTCGAATTGTGGAGATTAAGTCTTCGACTGAATATCCAGCTTGCAATGAACGGACGGCCGATGGTTGCCTTGGATATCAAGCCTACTTATCCCCAAGTGAAATGCTCAGATGGAAGGCCCGTTTGGTCGGACCCTTATTGGGCTCAACACGCACTCTATAAGCTCATGAACAAGACACTCATGTTCGTCCGTTCTGCAGGATATGAACGCACAGATCGCACACACTTAAAGCCCCAACAGGAAGAGCTCAGGAAGGACTACAAAACATGGGAAAGGGCCTTGGAAGGCTATACAAAGGATGCAGAAAACCCCAAGAAGGGCAATCGGCGCGAACTGTTGCTCTTGCGTACATTATATCTCGTCTCATGGATATGGACGGAAACATGTCTGGCCAGACAGGAAACCGTTTTCGACAACTATAACTCTGCCTTCGCGGAGCTTGTTCACTGTGCCGGCCAACTTATTGATATTGACGATGTCACTGAGCGCAAGTCCACGAAATGCGGCCCGGATATTTTCACATTCGAAATACGTATCGTCACAGGACTGTACTACACAGCAGTCAGGTGCCGTGACCTGATTATCCGTCGCGAAGCTATCCGACAGATGAGTCGGTGTACCAAACAAGAGGGCCTATGGGATCAACGTATCATAGTGAAAATCGCTCAACTGGTAATCGATCTAGAAGAAGCGAATTTGTCATCGTTGGACGTACAAGAAAGGGTCCCGGAGGATAGGGATCGTATCTATGAAACAATTCCTTCGTGTACGCATCCAGAGGATCTTCGAAGTACTCGCCAGGTTGTTCTGCTCTCAAAGCCTAATGGACCAGATGGTGCATGGCTGACTAGGGTCCGATTTGTGGAGTGGTCCTAGTCATTGGGATAGGTTTGTCTTGACGTGACCGTTCAGCGACGACGATATAAGGATTGTTTGCAGTGTACCATTTCCAGATAAGATACACCTTCTTATCATACCTTCAATTGATCTTAATATCAGATGTACCTTACCATGTCTATAAAACGTTCACTTATGGAAGATATATGCTGTGCCTTGTCGCATCTGATATGCATATAGGCCAGACGCACGCCTCCGTCGGGCATGACGACAACCCAACTTTCATTATTTACTATGTATATGGGTTAACGATTTGTATTTAGTTCGCAGTATTGGTGCAGATAATTTATAATAGCTCTACTTACTTAATACCATTTTCACACATTCCCTGGAATCCAACACCTATCACTACTCGGAAGCTGGCGTAAGCTGTCGCTTGACTAAGTACATACTTTCCGGCCACCACATTTCGCTAGTGTCAGCCAACTGGGAAATGACATTATGTGTCTTCATCATAGAAATGACCTGGCTGAGCTCCCACTGTCCAATATCCCTGATCCACCACACCCCATCTAGTAACATTACCAGAACCAGCCAATGTGCAAATATATCCATAGTTAGGACATGTATCGGAGTGAGCATCAATAGCGCCTTGGGTCCAGATGACAGTGGTAGTGTTGTATTCTCTTTTCTAGTCTTTGCAGCAGGCGAGTCCAATACGGATTGCACGATATCGAGAAATTCGGTTGGGGTTTTATTAAGAAAAGACATGATAATCCTCCTAAGGATCTGCGGCGCCTCCATAGACGTAACACTTATCATGTATCGAGCCACCCATGGTGAGACAGCACGGGAACCCTCAACCCCTGCTGTATGTTGAGTATTTGGAGATGGTGCAGACATCACCTTCCCCTTGTCACTTGCCCGTGGCGATAGCGCTGCCAATGTGCAGCTCTCCAGGACAGTTATGGTTTCGAGTAATGCATGGACCCGTCGTTGGTCGATCGTGCTACATGATGCAGGAGCTTGCAGCAGCACAGCATTCGTGCGGTCTGCTCTCCTACGAAGGCTTCTTAGAGCGCGATCACAGGTAGATGCCACGAGCGGGAGAAATAAGCGCTTCGTTGTCGGAGATGGACCGTCTTGCGGTGATAGAGGACTTGACATTGTCGGATGGGACTCTGATCCCGTATCCATCGTACTGCCAGCAGCAGTAGCGTTGACAATATTATTGAGTATAGCGCTAGATGCGGTATGTGCTGCGCGTGTGAACGTAATCCATTGCGAATGTTGCGGTAGTAGCTCGGTTGGGAGCCGTTGCCCGTGTACTTTAGCTGTGGCTGCTAAATGAACGCGAATGGAGTGACTAGCCGAGGCATACAAGACCATCAACGCTGCATTGGCGAGGACGTTATCGTAGCCCCGGGCTTTTTGCATAGTTGTTTGGATGTGGCGGAGGGATGCCGCATGATGGCCCTCGGCTAACGCAAGGAGGTCTTGAATTTCTGTTAGGGTTTGGTTACCAAGGTGCTTTTGAGTGTGTTCATATGCCATGTCGTGGCATTTGCATGCTGCCGCCAGGCTTAGCAGGGATGACATGACTGCCTTGCATTTAAAGGCGAGATTAGGTACCCCGACCGATAGAGCGTGGAGATCGAGGGAGTCGAACGGGATGGTTTGGCTGGTGTGCGAAAGATAGTGGGCTAAGAGACTGAGCTCTGTCGCATTGAGAGGATCCGGGGAGGGCAAATCCAAGTTGAGGATATCCTCCTCGCAATTCGATTGTGGCGAAAGAGGAAGTTGGCCAGTGGATGAGGGTATGGGGCCAGGAAGACGCCCTGTTATTGACTCGGATCCTGCGGATTTAATCTCGGAGTTTGGGAAACATCCCAGCTCTGTGTCCGATCCGCTGGCACTCGGATGGTGTTGATATTGACATGTATACGACAGTCTGGTGCATCGCGAGCATTTCGGTCTGGCTTCATCGCACTGGTGATAGGATCAGAACCAAAGGTTTGAAGTATGCAGGATGGAATCACAGCATATGCATTGTGCAATACCTTCTTGCGTAACTGCTTGCACCTGAGACAGCCATTGCGGGACTTTTCATGTGACTTGCGCAACCTATATCCGGTCGCTTGGAGATCTGAGAGCGTTTTATTAATGGCCATATTGCCGACGGCACGCTAAGCTACAATGTTGGACCGTAGAAGTCGGGGTTCTTCGCAGAAGGGCGGCTGGGGCGTATTAGTAAAGAGTCCTCAAGGCAAGATTGAGTTTACTCAGCCTCATAAATGGAGAAGTTGCCCGTGCAGAACATCAGTCTAGTAGTATTTGTCATGGCGGGTAGTTAGCGTGAGGCTCTGCTCGATGTAATTAACCGTGAAATTAGAGTTATTCAGTAGTCGAGCAGCCGTGAAGAAAATGAGTCGGGCCCTGGAATGACTTCGCCAAGAAGGTTGGGCAGAGAGAGTACGAGGTGCATGGCCTCCCCCGGGAACTACGCCCGCATAAGACCCTGCATGAACACGAGGTGATGGTTATATCGATGGATGAAATATGCGGCGTATTAGTAATACGCCGGGGTGGCCGTGCCCAGCCAACAGAGAGCTTGGCGACAACTTTGTATGGTTCGGAGACCAGTGGCTGTGATGTGTAGATTTGGAATCGATACTCTGGGGAATCAAAAGGTGTAAGATTAGGACTTGGCTTTGTATGTGGTAGCAGAATATGACAAAACGTAGGAAAAGCCTTCTGACCTTCCATGAATATATAAATCTCAGCGACAGCCTGCGTGATTGTACGTAATTCCAACTTCCTCATCCAACATCTTCACCATCTATCAGCTCTACAACCCTACTCCTGAGGCATTGAACACGAAGCTCAAAACCAACACGACATCATAATGATTTTCTCTTTCTCTCTATACTTCGATCTTACGATCATACTCGCTCTGGTCCTCCAGGCGAGAGCAGTGCCGCACCCGGTAGCTAAGCGCTCAAATTCCGACCTCAGCTTGACGGCTCAACTTCGCCTTGCCGATACGTAAGACCGCTGCCCTAATCCAAATTCCGAACTTTCAATCATCTGACTTTAATGATCATACAAGGGCCATTGAGCGCTACAAACTGCTCCCTAATGACTCCGACTTTGTCTTCAACTTCACCGGCACAGAACAGATCCCAGTAGCCACAAGCCAGAACTGGCCAGCACTCGTCGATGTCGGCGCCGCTATTAGCATGTCACAACTTCCAGGTAAGACATGAGTACATCAGAATGCAATCAAACAAACAGTCCAAAACTAATCCTCAAATAGCATGTAGCATGAGCTTCCTCCACCTCCACCCCCGCGCCACTGAGCTATTTGCTCTTAATTCCGGCCATATTCTCTCCGAAATGGTCCCTGAAGCTGGAGTTCTTGATAGTAACAACAGCCAGCGGGTTATCCGGACGGACCTGCGCCCCGGTCAAGTGACCATCTACCCGGCAGGTTCATTCCACACGCAAGTGAACCCGGACTGCGAGCCAGCGAACTTCACCGCTGCGTTTACGTCTGATGAATTCGCTGTGAGCCTGGTGGCGGAGCAACTGTTCTCCCTCAGTGATGGGGTCATTGCACGGACCTTTGGGCAGAGTATTACCGGGGATGATATTGAGAAGATCCGGAAAGCCATCCCATCAGATATGGCGATTAAGGTGGAGGAGTGTTTGACGAAGTGCGGGATGGCGAAGCGGTGATTGTGGGGTGAAAATGTGAATGCCTGGAAGGGTTGTTGAGGGGGGGGGGATAAGGAGGATAAGAATGCCCAGAACAGAAGTAGATAGAGTAGGTGTTGATTTTTATACTTTTAGAAAGGAATGGTAGTTTGAGTTTGTATTACCTCTGCGATTGGTAAGCTGCACTTGGTTGTCCATATCAATGCGATAAGAGTGCACTTTCCGTGTGACAAAATTTTCTACACCGACCTGAATGTCCCATCTATCGAAGCCCTTTCCGTCTACCCTTCAGGAAAGAAGTCCGTCGGTGGACCAGTGAACCTATGGGACGTTATCGCGAACATCAGCGTCAGCGTCACGAATACCGGTGGTAGGGCTAGAGCTGAGATTCCACAATTGTACCTATCATATCCCGTGAGTGCGAAGCAGCCTGTGCGCCAGCTTCGACGCTTTGAGCGGGTGGAGCTGGCTCGCAGGGAGAGGTCGACGGTGACGTGACCGATCCCCAGACGGGATGTGTCGTTTTGGGATGTGGAGGCGCAACAATGGGCTGTTAAGGGGGGTGAGTATACATTTAGTGCTGGGGCGAGTTCAAGGGATTTGAGGTTGTCCAGGACGGTTACTATTCGGACAGAGTGATGCCTGGTCCTTGCTGTTGTGAGGGTGATAAATACTTCTCTGATAGTCTGAATCAGCATAAATTATCTACAGTGTAACTGGAGACTGTAGACAGCCAGAAGAGATACGCGAAGGCAGAAAGCAAGCTCTGTGTTCCAATATGTATCCCAAATGTTTGATTAGCCGAATCCCAACTCGGGATATGCTGCGGTCCGTCTACCTTCCGAGCTGTTTCCCGGAAGCCCAAAATACAATACTGAACTTCCGTTAACTGTGTAATTTGTTACTAACATAGAAATTGCTTTATAAGCACGCACCAGATATTTATAATCACTTGCCCTTTACAATCTCGGTCCATTCAGTAATGCGGTATGAGAAATACCTTCTGGTGATATTGTATCTCAATAATGATTTCATTGGAAGCACCTAACAGCCTGAATCTAAACATAGTTATAGGTCAAGTAACGTAGAAGAACGTAACAAAAATGTATCGAATAGTGTAGAATATAATCCGAGTACAGTTATTTTTGTAATGTCACAGATTTGATTACCGGGAATCGGAATACTCGGACTCAGAAAGAAATGCCTCTTCAGGGACTTAAGCAATTATTGCGAGCACTGATTTATTGTACTATACAATTATCAGATGGAATCAATAAAAACATCCTCTTTGTAGGAGTTAGATGGGGTAACAGACTGCCTAACGGTCCCGCATTGTACCCAGTTACGTCACTAGTAATGTATCGGATGCACAAATTCCGTGAAGATAGCCCGGAAGCTAGACGGACCGCAGCATGTGTGAAGTCGGGATTTACTAAAATGCCAAGGTTGTTATAATCCCCACAGTCCGGACAAACCCCCAAATCCTTCATCGGCTACCCACCTAGGTTCTATAAAAGAATTACGTCTGTCTCGGTGTTCAAAAATTGCTTCCCTTCAACAAGACCAGTATATCTTGTTTCCCATCAAATACGTGCAATGGCTGTCAAGCAGAAAGTACTACTCCTTGGAGCGACTGGAGAGACTGGGGCCTCTATCCTGAATGGGCTGCAAGAATCTAGAAAGTTCGTATGTCGAATGGACCATACAGCAGATTCTTTCTCGGTTGTTGATAGGTATTGATTTCTCAATTTGGTTAGAATGTGGAGGTTTTAGCGCGGCCCGCTTCTACAGATAAATCGTCGGTCCAAAAGCTCCGAGAGCAAGGCCTTACGATCTGGCCCGTAGATCTTGACGACTTTAATGGGCTTGTGTCTGCTATGACCGGTACCGATATTTTCATCAGTGCTATTGGACCCAATGACTTGCTCCAGCAGAAGAAGCTACTTCAAGCAGCGAAGATTGCAGGTGTCAAAAGAGTCATTCCCTGTGCTTTCACCACGGTAGCAGCTCCAACGGGCGCTATGCTGCTTCGTGATGAGGTATGGATGCCGTGATTCATGAGAGAAAATTCAAGATGACTAACAGGCAAGTAGAAAGAAGAAGTTTACAATGCCATCAAGTACTTGGGTATTCCTTATACCGTGATCGATGTTGGCTATTGGTATCAGATCTCATTTCCGACTCTCCCGTCTGGAAAAGTGGATTACGCCCAGATAGTTCCAGTGAAGACTATTCATGGGGATGGAGCAGCCCCTAATATTCTTACCGACCTACGTGACATCGGGCGATATGTCGCACGAATCATACTCGATGACCGAACTATTAACCGATATGTTTACACGGCCGGGGATGTACTTTCGGAGAACGAAATTTACCAGATCGCGGAAGAGGTGTCTGGAGAGAAGCTGGAGCCGTCTCGCGTAAGTCAACTTTGTCTCTACTACCTTGTTTTTACTAAGAGCGAATGTCTAGGTATCAAATGAAGATATCGAAGCCAGTGTGAAGCAAGCCAAAGCCGCTCTCGCCGAGAGTCCTCACGATAACATGAAGCGCATCGGCGTTTTCGTGGCCCAGTATGAGCATAGCAAATACGTGCGGGTGGATAATAGTCCTCGCTATGCCGACTATCTGGGTTATGTCAATGCTAGAGAGCTCTATCCAGACTTCCAACCAACATCCTTTCGTGACTTCTTTGCGGAGGTCCTAGCTGGAAAAGGCAGGAAATTGTATTCATAGACTTACATTCAGGAACGGATTTGGTCCGAAATATTCACAACGGATCCGTTGCCCGGGGTGACATTCAACTACTTTGAATGCGGTTGGACTGGACATCCATTATTCCAATTACTATGGAATCCTATGAATTGAACGAAGACCCTTAGAGAAGATCCTAGTTCCATATCTCTCTGTAGTAAGACTCTGCTGTGATGTGACGAGATAGAACAAATCCAGGGACCCATAGCAAACGCACCAACTGGGGACACCTGAATTTGACAGTCCAATAGGATTTAGTGGATCCCGAATAGGCTAATCTCAGCCTCTCAGGATTGACCCAAATTTGGGAAGTCTCAGCCGGAACCCCGAAGCTATGCTAGCTCTCCGCAGAAGCCAGTGGTAGTCCAAAGCCCCTGTCAAGCCGGGCCCACCGGCCTTACTAGTATTTGATAAGAAGCAAAAGCGCCCCCCGTTCCTTTTTCAGCTGAACTCAAGCGATTGGCCGAAGTGATGACCACGTATCGGGAGACATAATTAGAGATATTAACAAGCAGTCGGCCGCAAACATTCTAATCCACAAGCACGCAAAATTATCACCTATTGCTCTCTCTCCCACACTTATTGGCTTCGACATAGATAAAATTAGAACACGAGGAGGAAGGGATTGAGCTTGCAGTTGTAGCAGAATCTTATATATTCATAACCTGCTTTGCTCTTTCTTTCGGTTTCTATACGCATTATTCTTCAATTTACCATCGGTATCTGAGAGTCCTCACCCTACCTATTCAGAATGTCCTTAGTCAAATCCCGGTACAGTGTAAATGCACCCCAAACAGACCTTCTATCCTACTTCTTTGGCTCGCCTTATAAGAATGAAGGAGCCTGGCCGTCATCGGAGCCTCTTCTGGAATCAGCAATGGAATGCGATCGTTCAGGATACACAATCGACCTGATCAAGGATATCGTGAAGCGAGTCGGTTGCGGCCTTCATCAGCTGGGAGCGCAAGGCAAGCGAGTCATGGTCTACGGCGACGCGAACATTAACTTCCCCCTGGCTATTCTTGGGGTTATTGCTGCTGGAGCAGCATGCAATGTTCTTGCTCCTGGTCCTTTAGATGAATTGTATTCCCAGTTGCGGCAACTGAACTGTGACATTGTCCTTTTCGCGCCTCAGGATCGAAAGCTCGTCTGCGTTGCAGCAGCAAGGTTGGGTATTTCTAGCGAGCATCTTTTCATGGTTGACGAGACTTTCGGTGGCGTGAATACCGACTGTTGGGATGACGGCGCTTTCAGACACTGGAGCCATCTTTTAAATACGCCTGGCGGTGACGATTATGAGTGGCCTAGACTGTCGCCTGCGGAGGCAAAGGCAACGACTGCTCTCCTGCTCTACACTTCCGGGTAGGCTGGCTTGCTATTCTTCTTTGGGCACGGATGTTAATCTTCTTATAGGACAACAGGATCTTCGAAACTCGCAGAACGCACTCACTATGGCCTTATTGGAAATATTGAGCAGACTCTACAGCACTATAACCTTCGGAAGAGAAGCAGAGAGACCATATTCTGCAATTATAAGTTCTGCGGTATGGGATTTCTGATATTGGGATTCATGCTCCCTCTGAAGGCTCGATATAAGACAATATTTCCTACGAGATTTGAGTCTGGAACCTTCATGCAAACAATTGAACGATTCAAACCTACCTGGCTGATGCTCCCTAAGCACCTGGTACGCGAGCTCCTGGCAAAATTCGACAAGCCCAGCTTCCCGAGTGTACAACATGTCCTCACCGGCGGCGCGATCATCCCATACGAGATGATCGACCAGTGGCAGCGACTACATGGATCTCAAATGCAGAGTACATATGGAATGACCGAGTAGGTGGACCTTGTGCTATCATTCTTACCTTACGCAGAGTAGGACTTACTCCTTTCGCTGCGCCAATGCAGGGCAGGTTTCTATACATTCCCCGATCCAACTCAGGTGGTAGAGGATGCCACAACAGGAAGTTTGCTTCCAAGTCTGGAGGCGAAAATAGTTGGCGACCAGGGCGCTTTGCTAAGCAGAGGCCAGAAAGGACATGTTCATATAAGGAGTCCATTTGCCATGAAGGGATATTTCAAAGAACCTGAGCAAACTGCTCAGACCATAACAGATGATGGATGGATCAAGACTGGCGACATTGGCTGGGTTGATGAGCGCGGTCAATTTTATATTGTTGGTCGCCAAAAGGTACGTCTTTCCCAGTTACATCCAAATACATGCACGAACTCTAAATGTTCTGCTCCATTTATTCAGGACCTATTCAAAATAAATGGCGACAATGTTTCTGCAGCTGAGATCGAGATGGCTATCTTACAACATCCGGATATTACCGATGTCGCTGTTATTCCAATCACTAGGTAAGGATCGAATGTCTCCCTTACCTGCTACTTGTCGTGCTGATATTGCTCCTATCGTATAGGGATGGAGACGAAGAACCCATTCCTCGTGGCTATATTGTCAAGTCGAAAGACTCACCCTTAACCATCGACGAATTGATGCACTGGATGCAGACAGAATTCACTTCACGCATGCATCTCCTTGGTGGTGCAACCTTCATCGACGAAATTCCAATCTCGAATGTAGGTGGGCCGTTTCTTGAGACTCAACCAATTGCTCACACTTAACCTTCAGGTTGGAAATAGCAAAGTCGACCGTCGGAAACTAAGTGAGCTCGCCGAGAGAGAGATGCAGGCACTAAGCCATGCAGAGCACGAGGCGGACAAGCCAAACCAGGGTGCTTAAATGTCTGTCTGTCCAACTTCCATTGATCGTTGCTCGTCAGATCCCGGATGTGCAAGAGCTTTACGTTTCTAGAATCGATTAAGGTTGCGGCCGTGTGGTTACATTGGACGACCTGCAAGGGACACGGCACAGATCTTATATAGAAACAGGTGGCAGCATGGGAGCCATGCATTGAATGTCGATTGATGAGACCCTCCTCATAATGGTGTCTTCCATTGGTCTGAACAAAATTAGTCTCAATGTTCAAGGCCGCATCTAGATTAATGGCAGACCTCGAATAATGTATTGAAAGTCATTGCTATCTCTGATCCAGATTGATCACGTCAACTTCATATACAGCAGTATCAGAATAATCATGACCAATATGGAAGTGTATTAGACTCCTCCACAGGTAATGGTAATTTCGGGGTAATTATTAGATTGATATATACATCTATGCATCACTGCTCAACCCAAAACATAAAAATGTGGCATATTGACATATCCTCAACATGCCATCTCGTATAGGCGTTCCCCATCTATCACAACATGACGCCATTCAAAGCCCCTTAGGGCTTCGCAAGCTGCTCCTTACGGAAGAACAACAAGAACCCAGCACTGCAATCATTCAACCGTTAGTAATCGCAGCCTGCACATCAGGGAGATGCCAAATGAACATACCAAATAATCAACTGACAAAACAACCCGACCCAAAACCACGCATTAGCCACGGCACTAACCCCAAACGTCGGATCAGGCGAAATGGGCCCCGGTCCCAGCTTATTCGGCCCAAACCCTCTCGCAGCGATCGTAGCAATAGAACCCAACACCTGTGAACAAATCAAAGTAAAGAGCATATGCGTCCGCGTTAGCGTTTGGAGCAAAATTATGCCGAATCCCAGACCCTGGATGCTATCCAAAACGCCAAGCCAAAGCCAGAGACTGCGCGATGCGAGTGCTCCCCCGACGTATCCACCGGATACCCATGGTAAGAAGTATCCGATTCCGGAAGTTCCCCACCAGATTTGGGCCCAGCGGGGGGCTCCGAGCCCGCAGGCTATTAGGGGCAATGACCAGCTGTGCGCTTTGAGGTATCTGCTGACGATGAAGAGGAAGCCGACCCAGACAAAGCCAAAGAAGAGGATGCAGAGGAGGCCCACTTGCCAGGCTTCGGCGTGTGTGGAGGACCAGAGGACTGGGGGATTGGTTAGTTGGGTTGTCGTCATTTGAATGGGGAGGGAAAGAAGATGGAAACGGAGACCGGGGAAAGTGGTAAATGTTAGGGGTGGGTTAGGGCAGGGAACGTACAACTCCAATTCCGGCCGTAAGGGGCACTAAGGAAGAAATTCTGCAGGATGACAAAAACGAAGTTCCAAAGCACAATCTTTCGACGAAAGACTGCTTTGTAGAATGAGGCGATCTTGCCCGGGGCCTGGTGGTAATAATTGGGCAATCCGCGGAAGAGGAGGAATCCGATAACAGTCACGACTAGAGCAATGGGGTAGCAAATGGCACTAGTTGACGAAGTTAGCAGATGCCATATGAAATAGCTCATATAGAACAAGAGAGATGGGACGTACGTCATCTTCCAAGAGCCAGCCACTCCACTCGTTGTGGTTGAAACGCCCTCACTAGAGGCAGTGCTCATGGATGATCCCCAATACCAAAGGGCAATCACATATGCTTGTTGCAAGCCTTGAACAATGCAAGCCCGGAAGATCCAAAACTCCATGGGAGCACCACCTTCGTCGCCGAAGTTCAATGCGAAAAACAGGGAGCCACTAGCAGATGCGACCGCATACGCGCCGCTCCCGATATTCTGGATCCAGCCCCGGTTGAAAGAATTGTCGACCCAATGGGCGGAACCTATAAGAACGAATGCGATGCCGTAGAATAACCACGGG
Source organism: Aspergillus neoniger CBS 115656 (assembly GCF_003184625.1). Lineage (NCBI taxonomy): Eukaryota > Fungi > Ascomycota > Eurotiomycetes > Eurotiales > Aspergillaceae > Aspergillus > Aspergillus neoniger. The sequence continues at coordinate 457,500 of NW_020291156.1, read as the reverse complement.
AGGGACAGACAAACGACGGACTTGAAATAGCGATAGATCAACCACCAGCAAATAGATGCAATAAGGTAGGTCGTTGCAATTCCGTATAGTTTGACTGCAGTTTCACCGACCTGCCCTGTCAAGAGTGTGATTTGGTAGGAATTGGCAGCGAGGATCTGGCCTAGTGCCAGGAAAATGGAATATACCGGCCAGTTACCAATGCGGATCTGCATCCAAAGCCTGATACCAGCAGGGGGGCTGTAATCCTTGCCGAGAAGGAACTCATCATTAATTTCCGATCCCTGTGTATGGGAGCTCTCAGCGTTGAAACTGGACCCATCTTCCCTTGAAACGACGGAAACAGATCCCTGCTTATCACGGAAGACTGAGGGTGCTGGTGACTTTAAGCGACCCAACTTGGCGTCATGGAATCGTTCAAACCACTCCTTCTCACTCTTGATCAAGAATTCCTCGATACAATAGTCTGTTTCAGAATTGCTACCCTTAAGGTTCTGCAACTTTTGCTCGAAGATGTTGTAATACTCGCCTGTGCTGTCCGTGAAAAACGGATCCACCTTTTGCAAGCGGAAGTCCTTCTTCTGTCCCACCACCATATCGACAGAAAGCAATGATGCCGTACTCATCCGGTTGCTAACTTCCCTGAGACCAGCCGGGGGCAACAGGCTTTGCTCAGGCATTTGTGGCGAGCCCGGTGTTCCAGGTACAGCCAGGGCTTGGCTATCGCGGGAGAAGTGAGAGCTGGTTATGGCCGTAGACCCCGGTCGCTGAGCAGCTTGCATGCGACGTGCTGCTTCTAACTCCGCAGAGGTGGGAACATATTCATTGTCCGGGAAATCATCACCCTCGACATCGGTAGCCACGTCTTCGGGATGTTCCTCCGTCACGGATAACTCATCATGGGAAGAGTGAGACCGTGCAGCACGAGGCCTATGACCCGGGCCAGAACGAACACCAAGGGAGAGTTTGCGTTGTAAACCAGAGACTGGTCTCTCCGTAGGATCAGACAGGGCAGCGAAGTCGCTGAGTCGGTTAAGGTTGGTGTAGCTGCCCTCGCGGGAATGAAGCATGGGTGTCTGCGTGCCCGATGAAGGCCAGAAAGCGCTCGACGGCCTAGATGACACGCTGTTGCCCTGGAAGGCGCCCGTGTTAGGGGTCCGAGGGCGTCCGTGGCCTTTAGCTGTCTTGGTATGGACCTGGATGGATGTCGTTTGGAGGATTTCCAAGTCCTCCACCCATTGCGCGACGGGGAATCGCTGCTTCGCTGAACGAGCCCGCATTTTTGCACGAGTCGACTGCTTGGATTCCAACGCGGCATCAATCGCTTGTCTGAACTGATCCAGAAGATGATATGTAGAGGTTGATTCGACGTTATACCACCATCCAGGCATTTGTCCCAGTCCACCAACGCGGGCTCCCACGCCTAATGCACCCTTTCTACCGAATTCTACCGCCACAAGACCGAACGGTTCATCTCGGGAGGGAATCAAAGCGAACTCTGCCCCCGAGAATATGTACGGCGGAAGGGCAGTGAACTCAGGGCGTGAAAAGACCCTACCAGGATAGAGTTTCATCATCTGATCGAGCTTGAGCGCAGCGAACTTTCCGTATAGATCAATAACAGGGCCGACGCAGATCAATTGGACCTTCGGATTGGCTTCAATAACAGAAGGCATGGTATCTGCAATAAGGTCGACACCTTTTTGCATGGACCAACGGCCAACGAAAACGAACAGCTCAGCGTCAGGGTCCTGGTTGAGACCCGCCCATTCCTGCGCCTGCAGTTTAAGCGCACCACGGCCTGCCTCATAATCCGGATCGACGGCCACTTCGCCCCGTTGAACTGCCATGGCTTGCTCCTTGCTCCATTCTCCCAAGTCCGAGGGGTCAGGATTGGGAAGGTTGCCGACTTTTTGCAATCCCCAAAAGATGGGGTACCGGGCGTAGGAGCGCTTGCCGTACTTTTTGGACACGCCGACCGCGCCAAAGCCACGCTGGTGGATGCGCAGATAGCTGGCTCCAGCATGCAACAGGTTGAATACCTCACCAAATTGCACATACTGCTTCATAACATCCGCACTGAGGTTGAAAACTGACTGTACCTCTTCACGTTCGGTAGCTGTTCGGACAGGCCAAAGACCCTGGAATTCTGCGTTGTGTAAGGAGAGGCAGACAGGTATAGTTTCCGGGAGCAAGTAAAGGGGCGCCAAAGAGCCATGGTAGTCGTTGATATGGTACAGATCAATAGGGAAGCGCTTGCATACAGCTGCAATACACTGATTCCATGCTGAATAGTAGACCGCACTTTCCAGATCGTCCATGCGCGCAGGATACGGGTTTGATTTCGTTTGTTGGCGGAAGACCGGAGCATCGAGTAGGATATAGGTGATGTTGTTCAGGTAATGATATTGCACTTGCACCTCATATTCCGTGCCCATAAGTGTTACCAGAATTGACTCAGCTGGGGTGTCAACAGGGTACTCGACATCTCCCACGCAGGGGACCACCCAAATGAGATCCTGGTGGCTAAGGGTCTTGCCCATCAACTGGGCCATCACTCCAAGACCTCCAATTTTGATCCTTATCGCCCAGTCTTCGATATCGTACTCCATGGTGGCGATCAAAACCATGCGACGCTTCCCAGCGGCTGCAGCAGCGCTAAAAGGGGTGGCAGTTTGGAGCAAGCCTGATTTATTGGCCAGTCGCATTATGGGGTTGAGACGGTTATACTCCCCACCTGGAGCTTTCTTTTCGAACCTTCGGCGCAGGGCAATTGCGAAGCCAGACTTCTGGTCCACACCGACCTGGTTGAACTTGACTTTGTAGAAGGACTTCATGAAGACCCAGAAACACGCCGCAGCTGAAAGAGGAGGCACGATCCAGAATAGCACATACATCGCAATCTGTGTCGCTTGATGTCCTACCGGTACCAGTTGGAACTTCTGAGTGGCATCGTCGATGATCAGCTTCCAGGAGATGTATGGCGAAGGCGGATGCGATGTAATATTGATCACAGTTTCGGAGAGGGACGATGGAGGCATCCGGTCAAGGACGGAGTCGTTATCAGCATCGCCCATCACCCATCCTTCGTCCGGCGAACCATCCGGGTTCATCCCCCAGATGCTGACCTGCCCGATTGCTGGCCACTCATAAGTGAAATGGTACTTCCACAGCCCATCCTCTGGATCCAGGTGTATCTCGCTCTCCAAACCAGCGTCGTAGCCGTATTCATTGTAGGGACCTTCCCAGAAGATGTGGGGAAAGCGTCGAGGGCCTTTCTTCCAATCTGTATCGCCTTCCTGCACGTAATCGCTGCTACCCGACCATTTGCTCCAATATTCAGCGCGGACGTGGTACCCGTCCCAAGCTTGCTTGCTCGTGCCGGACCACGATAACTCTGTTATGGTAGTGTTTCCACCCGTGTAATCCATCCAGTCTGAATAAGAGGACCCCCAGTTCGTGGAATATCGCCACTTGTCTGCACCAGCAGCGTGATGTTGGATGTAAAGCGAGCCATTTTCGTATTTGTGAAGCAGGCTGGTGGAGTAATTGGCGGTCGTGTATATCATGGGGTTATCAATTTGACCCACTCGCAGAAGAAAGTGATCAACAGAATCGGTGGTCTCGTTTTTGTAGGAATTAGTGGCGTTGTTCACGGTGATACGATGAATACCATTGTACACGCCAGTCAAATTCCCCTGCCATACCCAGGCACTCGGGATAAAACCAGACCAGTCGCTGCCGGTCTCGTTGAGTGCGGCGGTCTTGCAACTGACACTGTCTGTGTCTATTGTTGGGGTTTTCCCGGCCTCAGTAGAAGAGTTGACGTAGATGGAACTTGTCACCGAATCACAGTTCATGGCCTCGGAGAAGTAGATCTTGATTTCGACCGATTCATCCTCGTTCGGTGCAACAGTGGATCGCACGGGCGCATCGTGCCCCGGGGACAAAGCCGTGATCATAGGCCGAGGCTTGGTAAACTTGGCACGTGGGACATACGCGCGGAACTCGTAAGCCTTCATCGTCATGTTGGAAAGACAACCGTTATAGGCCGTAGATCCATTGAGGCCAAGCTTTTGCGGACTGCTGCTCAACTCATGTTCATCGAAGGGGTAGAAAAGGTTCTTGACCCAGGTGCCGGTGTCGAAAGGGGAGATCAATGCGCTGTCATTGTCACTGCAATCGAATGTGTAGTCGATTGTCCGATTAGTGTTATGATACACCAACCAGACCGGCTGGTTATTGCCGGTTCCCAAGTCCTGGAAGTCTTGGCTGATGCCGCGGTAAACTGACCAGAGACCGGTTTCAGTGGCGGTTCCATTGGATCCTGGGTAGTATACATATTCAGTATGGTTGGACAGTTTGGTGACATTGAAGCCGTCGTTGAGCACGGGGAAGTCGACGCGCATTTGGTACATGTGTTTTATGATGTTGCGAGCTGGGTGGGAGGGATCCCGATGATCATACGTTACCGTGATATCCTCGCACGCCTGACGACCCCTTGTAATAGGCCAGTCATAGAAAGTCGAGGAGTCCAGGGAAAAGCATCCGTGCATGTGCCAGGCAACGGCCGGCGACATGGACTGACGTCCAAAGATATAATTTGACGCAGTGGCATCCAGGACATAGAATGCCTGTTCCTCTCCCCACAGCAGTAAGGGGATCCCAGGAAGAAGCAAGGTAGTCACAAATTGGCCAAGCAGCTGGCGTTCAGTTCCCTTCTCCAGCGTTGGCCAGCGGAAGACATCTTGATTGGTGACACCATACATGTGTCGGGGATCAAAATCACCTGCATCTATGGTCAGCTTTCTTATCCTTTCTATTTCCTTGTAGCCCGTGGCAATGGATTACCAGTATTAGGGTTCAGGAAATCGTTCGACACCAACATCTCGTTCCAGGCATTGATGAAATCCACCGATACATCGTATCCGGCGGACAAGCTGCCGTCCATTCCTAAGAACCGTTCGAGATTGCGATAGATCGAATAATGAAACGCGGCACCATCAATGGCATTCATGCCCTCCTCTCGCAGGAAGTATTGCGGCTCGGAGGTATTCGTGAGATTCATGGCAGCCTCAATCGAGGATGGATATTGATCAGGTTGCCGACCGCGCCCTAAATAGACTGATCCGAAGGTGTTTCCACCAGTAATCTCTCCAGCTATGAAGAAATTCTCCTTTCCTACTGCCCGGGCGCATTCGCGATAAGCAGCTGACATATCACCCAAAGCATCAACTGTAGCCTGCGTGGCTTTATCGTAGCGGAATCCATCGATGTCAAGCTGGTATATCACCAGACACGAATGGCGAATCAGTCTGTCTCGGACTGACGGGCGCCACTCACGCAGACGGTCCTGCACGGATGCAAACTTGGCCAATTCTCGCTCCCAGTCTGGAAATACTCCGAAGGCCTCAACATCACCGTACTGATCGAAATCACTGTCGTAGCAGCCAACCAGGGAGTCGGTGACCGTCTTCTGGACGGGATAACCATTTTCATACCAAAATCGGGGATAATCGCAGGTCTCGTTATAAGTGTTACCAAAATCGAAATCCACGTATCGCCGAGCAGTCTTCCATTCGACTTTATGCTCGTCCACTGTAAAAGGTGCCGAGGTATTTAGGTAACCCTCGAATCCGATCAAATCTCCCATTCTATGGAAGCCTCGTTAGATGCAGTTCTTAAAGCTGTGATTGCCCATCGCATGGGAATTAGCAATGGGGGACAATAGGAGCACATACGTCGCAAGCGTGTTGTCGAAAATAACGTACATGCCACGATTGTGGATCTCGGTGATTGCATGTTGCCATTGTGCTAGATTTCCGTAATGTCCGTCGAGCAGAGTCGTGTCCAGTGCCGAATAGCCATCATATCCCCAGGGTTGGTTCATGAGAACTGTGCCAGCCAGATAAATTCCCTAGAACCCGACCTGATCAGCAAATCGACCTCACCTACCCGATTTCCGACAATCGGATTCTGTTCCCTTGACCGACCTTGATGCCCATTCCCTGCAAATAATCAAGCGTATCGATAAGACCAGCTACATCTCCGCCATGACGCATCTGTGTTGACCAAATATCGTGTTCCCATACTGAATTATTGTAATTATCGTTTGTCGGATCTCCGTTCACAAAGCGATCAAGCATCAGGGTGTAAAACGGGAATCGCCAGTTATCCGGAGATGGAAAATAATCGCCGGTGTGGTTTGGCCATTGACCCCAATAATCTGCAGGATTTGTCGCAGTTTTGTTCTGGTTCAGATTGTAATCTGCGAGTGATGCATTGTAGGGCCAAGCGACAGCCTGCCATGCCGTGGAGGCAAGGACGAGGCCAGCGAGCACCCGCTTCATGTTGTGCTGCAGCGCAACAGGCCTCTTCTCGCAGTTCAATCACAAAAGGCCAAGCTGTTCTACGAGCCAGTCATAAGTACGCACTTTCGAATGGCTTACAGAATTCGAGACAGAAAACGAGAGATAATGACAGGGGTGCCTTGTTTCTGAACGAGCAAAACTTGACAAGGACCAAGAGTGGCGACCGAGTGGTCCGGAACGAACGGCGTGTAGAGGTGAAAACGAGTGAAGAAGCAGAATGCAAACGAAAGATGAACAATTGGGCGGATGAAGTCTTCAGTTGGGAATGGTTGGGAATGAAAACGACGGAAAGAAATTAAAGTAAGACAAGTCAGAGGAAACGAAGAAGCCAAATTTGGGGGAGACCAAAGCCAACTGCGCCCCCAGCAAAAGAACGACTGATAAGTGTTCTCGTGGCTTCCAGCTTGTGTCCATCACATATCGATAAGGCGACTTGCCCCAGTGACAAGTCTTGGCCAGGACTGGCCTATCCTGCTGGGCCTAAATCGAGCCACTGATTACGAGGCCATACGTACTCTCCAGGTGTTCCGCACGGCCTCATGGCAACATGATTTAGTACCCACGCCCGAACACCAAATTTAGCCCGGTCAATCCTCTGATCATCCGAAATCTCAATGTCAATCTCAAGATCGTGGGCATACGGAGTAGATACTGGGCCCCCTTCTCCTGGCTCAAGTCAGGCACTACACAAACCGGCTTTCCTGCATGGTGAACACACCCAAACCCCGCCCGGATAGATTATGGTGGGAAATTGGACAGCTGCCTGGAGCCAACGGCGTGGCAGAATTTTCCCTGCAAGTCCGAGTGGCTTTTTCGGATGTCAGGTTTAGGGGCTGCTCTATTTCGCTGTGCCTGGCCGGAGCTCGGACTTATGATTTTAGCCGCTTGGCCGGCAAAGCTTCTATTCGAAGATAGTGGCCGAGTGGAGATGAACATCGTCCTGTGAAAGGCTGTTGTCGGCACTAACCAGGAACTAAGCAGGAACTAACCAACAACTAACCACAAACCAAGGCATCGACTCCACTGCATCCAAACATCATGACAAGGCATGTGGGGGCCGGCCCGGCAGACTTACGCAATTGCCACTGGACCACGCATGGCCTCGTCACTATCACACCAATCAGCTGTTTGACGCTTGAACGCTCTCCCAGCCGAAAAGTGGGAAGTTAATTTGCCTTGTCCACTTCGCCCTCCAGCGTTGCCCTGCCCTCACGATAATCAGTCAATCTCCCGCGACAATCCCAGGGGATCTTCGTGTTTAGCGCTGCTACCCGTTCTCGAATGTTCGGGTGAACTGGAGTACTAGTAGAGTAAAATATCATCGAGCGTTACAAATTTAGAGGTCGTCTTTATTTTTGGTTCTCGTTGGGTGTTGACTAGTATGATGGATAGGGCTCCGGGCACACGATGTGACCGAGGGTGGGGGAGAGACTACCTATTTATGGTACTTCCGGCTTCGACCGGCCTTTTTCTGCAGCCCCCGGTCTGGCGCTCTTATCTCTTGCTATAGCTATCGGGGGTTCCGCCCCCCTGAGTCGCGTTGCTTTGACTTGTCATTCTTTCTTTTCCCCGTTATTGCAACGGGAACAGCGTATCCGGCCTCAACATCATGCTCAGCGGCCCGTTTGGCTGGATCGCGTGAAGTTGAAACGCTTAAAGCACATTCGTTAGAGTAAGCTGTTGCTTGTCATAATTCATTCGGTCACTCTAAACCCACCCAACGGGAAGCAGAACCTCCACAAGGGGGCATAGAGGGTAGTTACGGCCAATTATGTTTCGAAAATTCTCTTCCCTCCTGGGCCAACGGCTCATGGCCGTCTGTCTCCTGTGCTGGTGCGTTTCGCTAGCGACAGCCGCAAGCACAGAAGCATGGAAGACGCGATCCATCTATCAGACAATGACCGATCGGTTTGCCCTCACCAACGGCTCGACCACCGCACCATGCAATACTACGGAAGCCAATTACTGTGGCGGGTCTTGGCAGGGGACGATCGATAAGCTGGACTACATCCAAGGCATGGGGTTCGATGCCATCATGATCTCCCCTGTAATTAAAAACATTGCGGGGCGATCTAAGGACGGGGAGGCCTACCATGGGTACTGGCCTCTGGATCTATACGAGATCAACTCTCATTTCGGGACCCGGGAGGAACTTTTGAAGCTGAGCGAGGAGATCCACGCACGAGACATGTACTTGCTGCTGGACGTCGTCATCAACAACATGGCTTATATGACGGATGGCGAGGATCCTGCGACAACAATTGACTACAATGTCTTTCCTCAATTCAATGGATCCTCATACTTCCACCCTTACTGCCTCATTACAAACTGGAACAACTATACGGATGCACAGTGGTGTCAGACTGGTGACAACTACACCGCACTCCCGGATCTCTACACGGAGCATACTGCGGTGCAGGACATCTTAATGGACTGGAGTAAATCGGTTATTAGCAATTACTCCGTTGACGGGCTACGAATCGACGCTGCCAAATCTCTCACTCCCAGCTTTCTGCCTACATATGCGGAAACCGTGGGCGGATTTATGACGGGCGAAGTCATGGATTCGAATGCCACCAACGTGTGCAAGTATCAGAGAGATTACCTGCCAAGTCTTCCCAACTACCCCCTCTATTACTCCATGATCACGGCCTTCTTGAACGGAGAGCCTGCGACCTTGCTCGAGGAAATCGCGACGATCAACGATCTCTGCACGGACACGTTCGCAATGGTCAATTTCATCGAAGATCAAGACGTGGACCGATGGGCCTACATGAATGACGACATTATGCTAGCCAAAACTGCACTAACCTTCATGATGCTCTACGACGGCATTCCCTTGGTCTACCAAGGTCTGGAGCAGGCCATTGCCTATTCCAACCGAGCGGCCCTCTGGTTGACCGATTTCGACACCAATGCGACGCTGTATAAACACATTGCGAAACTCAATGCCATCCGCAAACATGCCATTAACCTTGATTCCAGTTACATCAACTCAAAGACATACCCGATTTACCAGGGAGGTAGCGAGTTGGCTTTCTGGAAGGGCACATACGGACGCCAAGTCATCATGGTCTTATCTACGGCGGGCTCCAATGGTTCGGCTTATACTTTGACGCTGCCTATGAGCTATGGGGCTAGCGAGGTGGTCACGGAAGTGCTGAACTGCGTCAACTATACGGTCAACACCTACAGCCAATTGGTCGTGGACATGGACAAGGGCGAGCCTCGGGTCTTCTTTCCCGCTGCAATGATGCCGGGAAGTGGGCTGTGTGGCTACAATACCTCCAATGTAACGTATTCTGAGCTGAGGCTTGCTGCTGTGGGTTCTTCGTCGTCTGGTGGAAGCCACTCTGTCATACCGTCTGTTTCTGCTTCGCTTTTCATGGCGCTGGTGGCTTTTTTGGCATTCCGGATATAAGTTTTGTCTTTTCTACTCAGTTTGATACCAGCAAATTACATAATGCCCTATAAATATGTACACGTTTTTGAGAGCGAGAATATATATTTCGACATTAAACACACACACGTCCTTAGGTTTATCCTGTCCTGCGATAACTATCTATCAAGCATCTCGAAGCACAGTCTCCTCAGCCCGCATACCTGCCCACCTCCAACAATTCTTCCACAATTTCTCCTGTGCCTCATGATCCTCACTAATGGCCGCAGGCGCCCCTTCCTTCGTCCCAACATAGTACCCCGATTTCCCTCGGAACTCATCCTCAACACTCACAGCCACTAAATCCCGCCCAGCATCCTCAATGGTGCGAAACATGGTAGTTAGATACCGCAGAACCGGCATCAGAAACTCAACAACCCTAAACAACCACCGCGCCAACCTTTTCTGCCCCGCCTGCGCCCTCGAACTCGGAAGGCCACCTGGGTCCATAGCCAATGCAGTGATACCCGATAGCTGCTCGTCCTGCAAAAGCCAACGTCAATTCTTTCCTTTCTTATGGGGAAGTGCAACAACATACCTCTTTCAACCTGCGATTCAAATCCATCGCCAGCGTAACATTCGCCAGCTTTGCAGAACCGTATCTCTGGAACCCTTTATCATGCACAAGATTTGCTGGATCCGGCGGCGGACGCACCAAATCATCCATAGTCTCCGGAAACCCCGGCCTCAGAGAACAAATCGGGTTGGGTTTTTCGGGGTAATGGGTTACTGAGCCAAGGAGGACTATGCGTCCGGATGTCTTGTTCATGCTATCGAGAAGTTTCAAGATCAAGAGGTAGTGAGACAGATGGCATACTTGGAAGGTAGCCTCATAACTGTCCGTCGTGAAGACCTGTCCTGCATCGAAGGAGAAGGTGGCGGCGTTGCAGATAATTGCTGAGATGGGTGGAAGCTTCTTGGAGGTTATATTGTCGGCTAGTTGATCTGCGAAGGAGCGGACGCTGGCAAGGTTGCCGAGATCGAGGGCCTCCAGGTGGAAGTTCGCTTTAGGGTAGCAGGCAACTAGGTTGAGGAGTTTCGCGGTGTTTGGGTCTTGGTCTGGAGAGGGGTTCCGGACGGTGGCGATCAGGGCCATCTGGGGATGGAGGGATAGTAAGGCTTGGATGAAGCCTAGGGCAAGAGAGCCGTTTGCGCCGGTGATAAGGACTGTTCCTTCCATGATGGAATCGATGGATAACCTGGAGACTTGAGTTCAAAGAAGGGACGATATAACGAAGTCTGATGAAGCAAGGGGAGGACATGATGCTTTTATATTCGTCGTTCATGCCCCCTTTCCTAGTAAAATATCTCCCATACATGGCAGAATCTATCTATACGACATCAACAGTGCACATTGAGCCAATCACGAAGCTGAGTCTATCCAAAATAAGCATTAAGCCTCTTTGAGAAGGCGCAGGTCTTGGCAAAGTTTGATAATAGATGCTTTGTCAGCCATGTCAGCTGCCCAGCTTCATCTCAAAATGTCATCATAAACATTGTGTGGCTCACCCTTGAGAGACAATATTTCATTTATTGTCTTTTCTCCAGGATGGCTGAGCGGGAAGTACCTTTTATCAATGTCACGCTTGTTCCGAAAGAGAAGGCTACATTGACAGAGTCACAACAACGGATTACTCGCTCACATGCCGCTCGCTCTGCGCATGCCCGCGCCCGACATCGGCGGATGATAGAGTATCAGGCACAGAAGCGGGGGAGGAGAGACACACGAGACAGTGTATTCAGTAGTTATCCTAGCTTCAGAGACAGTGTATCGCCTGGAGTTGTCACAATCCTCTCGGCTGATAGGCGAGACCCTTTTCATTGCTTTGCTAGGGGCTTAAACTCATTAGAGCATTTTCTCTTTGATCATTGTATGGCCTCCAAGTCCAGAACATACTAAGTTTGCTAAATTATGGTGAAGATGTCAGTGTCGTCATCCCTCTGATGCGCTGCAATGAGAGCGCAATCTTCTTCGCGCAGCGCATGATAAGACTTTGGGTCCCTACTGCGATCACCGAGTCAAGCCTTCTCGATATCATCTTGCTTGCGGCATGCCGTCACTTGTCTATTGCATATGGACAGGGGTCGCAGGAACAGCAACGCATCTTTCAACAACTGACTCTTCAGTATAAATCCCAGAGTCTGCATGCACTAAGGCATGCTATATCGGCTGAGATGCCGTTACTGAGTGACTCAACGGTCGCGAAAGCTATTATGCTAGCGTATGACGAAGTAGGTGCGTCTTCCTCGACATATCGCTGAGAGTGCTAATCTGAGGTATAGTTATATGTTCGAGATAAAAAAATGCTCAAGCATCATGTAGATGCAGCAGTGGAAATGGTCACGCTGAAAGGCGGGCTCCAGACACTTGGACTTGATGGACTTATGCAACATTTCCTACTAAATCTGATTACGAAGACGAGAGGCGACTTGGAACTTCAAATTAGGACACCCTGGTAAGGGTATGAGTGTTAGGGTTCGTTGTATCGGTTACTATAACAAAAATACTAATACCCCTAAATTAAAGGTTCCCGATTGGTTATTAATCATAGGAAATATTTCCATTCATGTTTTCGTGTCTGATGATAAATACTTCGTAAGACAAAGGGATCTGCTCTCTGGCTGATGTCAGATGATGGCAGTGGTCCACCCTCCTCCGCAGATCCACTTTTGTCCGCAACTCAACCGCAACGCATAAGCCGGAGACTAAGAACATCAAGACCCCGCAACCAGCGCAGTCGAATCACTATAACGACAGCGGAATTAGCCATGTCCCTTCGAAAATCATCTTGTTTATCATGTGTTGCAGCAAAGCGTCGGTGCGACCTGGAAAGGCCCACTTGCGCCCGCTGTCGGAAAAAGAACGCTGCGTGTCAGTACCCATACCCGCCTCCACAGGATGCGCAGGATCAGATTGCAAATGTCAACACTGCAAGCGACTCTGGTATCATGGAAGTCAGCGACATCATGATTGTAGATAGCTGCATAGACCGATCTACGATCCTCTATCCCGGAGAGGAATATATCGACCCACCGCTATGGTTCCCGGACGGTCCGACGAGCCCCGCTCAGGCCTGGGCCATAGGACCAGACGAGTGGTTGTCTAACACAAGGGCAATAGATGGATTATCACCCTCATTGCTGCCACGGCTGGAACGCAGAGTCTTGGAGTTTTGGCCCCGTGTTAATGACACGCAAACCTGGCGATTCTGCATCCGAACTTTTCTAGGTTATGTCGACCACTTCTTGAACACCGGTACACTGCCTCTCGTTGAGTCATCCACCGACTCTAAAGGTGATCTTTCCCCTATTCTCTGCGAAGCCTACGGAGTGTGCGCCGCATATCGCACCTGCCAGCATGCAACCCAGCCTTTCTATCTCCAGCTCTTGAAGGCAGGCATCAGTAATGCGGGTATGAGTAACCTACCGCAGGCGGAACTGCAGGATCAACTTGATCACCTCCAGGCCTTGATTCTCTACTTTATTCTCTTCTTCACGGGTGGTGTCGGCGATCAGTCTTTGTTTATTCAGTTGGACTACAAGTTAGCACAGGGCACAGCCGACCTAGAACGCAGAGAGTTAGAACTTCGGCACACATCCTCCCCAGGCCATTTGAAGAACAAGGATGTCTGTGAAAATGCCAGGCGACTTATCTTGGTGTCATATCTGGTGCGGGCTGTCCACGCTGTGGTCCACTTTCACAGATGCGACTTTATCAAATATCTTGCTGGGCTGCCGGTCTCCACTCAGTCATACACGGATTTGTATTTTGGGAGTCAGATTGACGAAGGGCAATTGACTACACAATCGGCATCCAGAATCGTGTCGTACGACGAGCTTGTGAGTGTCTGGGAACAAGGAGGACTTTTTTATGTGGATGATTTCAGATTTCTTTTGCTGGTTGCGTGTAAAGGGTTAGACACTGTCCAAGGGAAGATATTGGGTAGTTGATCATAATCAATCTACGAAAAATACATTTAGCCGGTAGTGATAATGATAGCCTTTCTCTCAGAAGAGTGAATTGCTGGTCAGCATGCTACCTATCAAAGCGGAAGAAATGGAGACTCGTATCCCTCAGAAGATGAGTGGACATTGAGGGGGCTATGCGGGTCATGCCCCGGCCAGTTGACAGCCATTGCGGAGGAAAGTGGGTCCCATACAGTTCATCGTCCCTAAAGATATCGTAAGCTACCCAAATTGCTTCTGTATATAAAGGTAGAAAATGCTACTACCCTGGCGTAAGTATGCCCTTCAGTTGACTCAAGACATTTGGTTCTCTTTCAAACATCATATTTCAATATGCAGTCCACCCAAGCAGCAGTCATCACCCTATCCCTAGGCCACGCAGCTTTCGTCACCAACCAACCCATCCCGACTCCCCGCCACGACGAAATTCTCATTCGCACTGCCGCTGTGGCCTTGAATCCTATTGACTGGATGCTTCTTGGAAGCACTCCGTCGCCCAACGCAGTCATGGGCCATGACTATGCCGGCACCATTGTCGAGGTTGGGCAATCCGCCTCAGAGAAGTACAGAGTCGGGGACCGTGTGTGTGGACTCGTCAAGGGAGCAGATAGAACCCGCCCCGAGAGCGGTACTTTTGCAGAGTATGTTGTGGCCAAAGCTGCCGTCCAGATACGCATTCCCGATGGGGTGACTTTTGAGGATGCAGCCACCGTGGGCGTCGGAGCCATTGCCGCGGGACAGTGTCTTTTTGGGCCATCCGGCCTTAATTTGCCATGGCCCCGGTTTCTCACTCCTGGGGAGAATTATGACACCATTTTGATATATGGCGGAAGCACCGCCTCAGGATGCTGGCTGATTCAAGTTGCGAAACTGTGAGTTGTCTCCCTTGCTATGTTCCGGTAAGGGGCAGAACACTAACCATGTACACTTTTAGGGCTGGATACACAGTCCTGACCACCTGCTCGCCTAAGAACTTCGACCTTGTCCGCGAGTACGGCGCTGATGCAGTTTTTGACTATTGTGACCCCGGATGTACTCAACGGATCCGGGAGCATACAAACAATGCTCTGAAAATCGTATGTGACGCTGTGTCAACGAAGGAGTCGGTTCGCATCTGCGAAGAAGCCATCAGTGATGAAGGGGGCTTGTACCATTCCCTACTCCCTGCAGAAATGGGTCGTGTGGATGTGAAGTCCACTTTTGTCAATTGCTGCACGGCTCTTGGTGAGCCGTTCGAGTACGGACCAGACTGCACGGTTATCCCCAGGATGCCGGCGGAGTTTGAATTTGCCCAGAGATGGGCTGGCATAGTATCCACTCTTTGGTCTGAGGGGAAGATTAAACCACTGGTTGTTGATAAGCGAGCTGGAGGACTGAGAGAGGTTCTCGATGGACTAGAGGATTTGAAAAAAGGCGCTGTTAGCGGTAGGAAGCTGGTTTATACGGTTTCGGACAATTAGTCTTTGCGGGTATTGGTCGGTTTGGTATAACAGCTTCAGGATATTTTAAGTAATGATCCACGCACATGACTCAATATTCAAGAACAAAAGCCACTAGCAGCTCAGTTGAAGTCAAATCCAGACCTTGCATCCCCAAGACTCAAAAAAGGAACCAATACAGTAGTTCCACTTCTCGTCAGCTTCCTCCTCCCCATACCATTCCCGCAGCAGCATATCATATATGTACAATATAGCGAAACAGGTGTTCAAATACTCCTTCAAGCGAACTCTAATATTTTCACTCTCCCCCCTCAACGGATCAGTAATACCCTCATCCTTCAAGTTTGCATCAAGACCCTCCTCACACCGTTGCTGCAAAGGCCACATATCCGTGACCCCAAAGTGATCCCAAAACTCCCGATGCGGAACATTCTGCGTCGGGTAATCATAGTCCGCAAGCGCATGACGCGCCCAGTACTGAAATGTTTTCGTTTCCATCAGTGAAGCTACGTTCCCATCATCCCCTTTCAACCGTTTCTGCGTGACCAGCGCATCCATCAGATTAATCATGATATAGATCGTCAACGCCGGCTCCGCAACGAGCTCTACCCCAAACGCATGACCCCAATGGATGTGTGCCAGGGTATGCAAAGGTACCTGAGGATGGCGCGAGAGCGTTATCAGAGCGGAAAAAGCTTCTCGTGACATTTGCCTTGATAGGGGATCATTCTTTTTCGCGCTTGCGGATATGATGATCAGCATTTTCACTGCGTCGGCGAGGTCCCCGTCCCCGCTGCAGTAGCTTATAGGGTAACTTTCATCACTAGAGCTAGCGCTGTCGATCCAGTATTGGATGTCTCGGTGCTTGGTAGATATGGGGTTATGCAGGGCGGAGTTTTTTTGATGGGGTCCGAGGCCGAAGTGGCGTTCGGGGTATGATAGTAGATCATCAGATATGAGGCTGTCCAGAGGGACAGGGTTGAGTGGCTTGGTTTCTTCGGTGCGTGAGAATTCGCGGATCGTCTTGGTAAGGGCGCGACGGAAGTGGTTGAGGTCTGACGACTCGGTGGGTTTATTGCGGGCGAAAAAGTCGGTGCGTCGAGGTGTGAAATGAAGATTGCATCTTATGATGTTTATGTGTGCGGCTGCGGTGTTCCATGATACTTTGTGATCTAGATGCATGGTGAGTGACTGGTTGCCTTGCAGGTGGAGGAATGTTGATGGAATTTCAAAACCTACACACACTGACTTCGTTAGTGCAGGGTCCAATGACATAATGCGGGGCTTTTCTTGGCTTTTTAGGCTATTTTTGGTCATGAACCCCCTGAATCTTCTTGATAAAGGTTGTCTGGCTCTGCTCTAGGTGCTCTATCCAGGTAACAAATCGACAGTCCCTAATAACTTCGACTCCATCGATTTATCCTTCAATTACTCATATCCTTCCTTACTTAATTCAACTCAGCCACTCTATAGTGGTCTAGTAAAATGTAGATGAACTGGAAGAAATTATTTCGTCTAACAGTCTATGATCGTATATACTGGTCGCGATATATACAGGTCTATTCTATATAGTCTACTGGAAAGCCTCCAGAGATTCGTCGTTCCACCTATCTCTCGTCAGTTTTACCATATCACGAAAATGTCATAGGTGAACAAGAGTAGAACTTACGTCAGGTACTTGCCACTCAGCGAGTTCGGCGCATCAATCACCAACTTAGCCATAACATTACCAGGCTGCTCAGGCTTCAGAAGGTTTCCAGCCTGGTGGACCGAAGTAAAGACAGAATGGAATTGGCGGTCCATAGTGGTAGCAAGGTCTTCACGAATCTGTCTCTGGATCTCGGTATCAACCAAACCCGGGTCAATGGACACAGACGTCACCTCAGGCTCTTCTTCGCCAAGGCTCAGAGCCAGGTGGTTCATGGCTGCCTTGGTCGCGCCATACAGACCCCATCCCTTGAATCCCGAGACGGATGCACCGGAAGACGTGAATATGATTTTACCCTTGGTTTCGCGAAGGGCAGGGAGTCCAGCTTTGATCTGGTTTTGATGTATCAGTACCTAATACCGGTAGCCCCTTCTCTGTGGACCTGATCAAGGAGTCTATGCAATCAACTTACGAAAGTCACCAGGCTAATGAAATTGACATCAAATCCATGTTGCCATTGTTTCGGATCCGCCTCCGCGACGTTGGCAACCTGGCCCAGCATGCCGTGGTTGAGAACCAAGCCATCGAGACGATCGAAGGCCTTCAAGGCCAGGTCAACGGCCTTCTGGCCCAGCGAGAAATCCGCAAGATCGCCGGTCAGGACCTCAACTTGAGTGGGGTACTGGTCTTTCAGCTTCTGAAGGGGCTCCGCGCTACGGGCCATCACTACCACATTGTGGGATTGAGGCGCCGAAAGGAGGAACTTGGCCGTTGCAAGACCGATACCTATACCATGGGTAGGATATTTAGCGTCGGGGGTCGCATATTAAGATGCCGACATAAGCAATATAATGAGTTGGGTTCGTACCTCTCGAGGCACCGGTGACGATGAAAGTTTTGGCAGCCATATTGTTTCGAATAGAAGGTGACCTAGAAAAATTCAAGAATTATGAGGAACCCGAGGGAGAGAACGGAAATAGATGGAATTATCCTACAGAGGAAAATATCACCCGATGATCGGCCGAGTCAACGGAGAATTTCCGATAAGCGATCAGTGCCGTATGCACTGCGGCACTGACAAATGCAGGGTCCGAATATCCGAAAAGCTATATTAAGCGTCTTATGAATATATGCTTCCTGCAAATAAGGATAAATACATACGACCACAGGGTGTGGAAAACAGGGCTTCCCGTCCGCTCAGCCGTACTTAAGCCACACGCCGGGAGGTTAGTAGTTGGGTGGGTGACCACCAGCGAATCCCTTCTGTTGTATGTTTTTGTTTTTTGTTTTTTGTGATTTGTTGGAAGACAACAATAAACCAGTAAATAACCCGAGAAGGCGCTCACTGCATCAGATCTGTCTCCAGGCAATTGGTGATTCACAATTACTGCCTTAGGCATCAATATAGGAACATGTGCGGGGACCGGGAAATGACGTTGGGATGGTTAGAATGTTGCGTTTTGATAACCCCGAACAGCGTGATACGGTGATAGACCCTCAGCTCCACAATCGAAATCTCAATAATCAATATTAAGAAGGCCCACATCTGATCGTACTTTGTAAAATCCCACCAGGCAACCGTTTGCAGCCTTATTGGGTGGGCAAGCGTTAGCAATGGCATCCTTCTTACCAACCTAACTAAACCTGGCAGGCATCTCATCGTTCTTCCAGCTCTCGAGGGGACCTTTCAACAATAATAACACTATTAGACACTTAATCCATATCTAAATTCTCAAGTCGGAAATATGGACCATCCCAAAGCGAATGCCGAGAAAGTGTTCATCTCTTCAGCGCTTGATCCACTCGCAGTCGGAGAAATAAACGAGGGGCTACAGCCTCACGAAGAAGTATTAAAGATGCTATCCATCTTGACCGATGCTGGGATACAATGTTGCTTTGTTCAAGTACAAGCACTGATTTATTATGGAACTACGCGTGTACCACGCGTACGTGAAGACCCTCTATCGTGTGAGCGCCTGAGGGAATGCCATCTAACCATAAGCCCAGGACCTAGTATTATGCATACCGGATGAGCAATTTCAACGTGCGGTTGAATTATTCAGCTCTAACAGCCATATCCTCCAGCCATGTGGTCCAAGTCCGCTTAGGTCGCCAAATTTGCTGAACCACAAGTACCCCAGGTTCAAGGCAATTGGATGGGCGTCTTTCTGGCTCCTAGTTCCGGGGAATTACTGCCACCTCACAGTTAAGCCAGAGAATATCGAGTGGAGTCTAGGTATGCTACAGTGTATAAAGCTCTGCATATTAGGAAATCTTCTAACCGCCCCAGGTGGCCTGCCGTACCCCAAGCTCTCAGTGTACGTGCAAAGTGCGATTGATTCCAAAAGCCTGTTAGATCTAGAGGAGTTGATAGATGGAATGGACCTCTCGGAGGAGTGGGGCCACAAAACACTCGACCTGGAAGGCCATACTGATATACAGTGGCTGGAAGATCGCGCCCAGGCTTTCCGGGATGATGGGGTGGATGAAATGTTCATCTTCGTTGACCCAACTCCTGTCTCGCGGAGAGAGATCTGGCTGGATGCGGTCAGAAATAAACAGAGACGCCTAGGCTGGAAGTATTCACCAGATGTTTATGCGAGTAGGTATCGGAAATATGGATCCAGGGACCCAAGGAGTGTCCGCAGGCCTGGTTTGTAGATATCCTCAATACGCAACTTGCCAAATTTAATGCTCATCGAGAACCAAATTCAGTAGCTATTTAAAGGGGCAACAGCGAACAAGCAATTACACAATGACAAAGAACATGAGACACATACCAAAAAGCAAGCAAGCAGAGAGCAAAGCAAAAAACATATAAATGACAAAAAGTAAACCCTCTCCCGACCCGGACAAGTAACATCAAAACCACATACACCGCTGGACATAAGGAGAAAGCTATACCTTATATGGGTATTATCTAACTCTTGGGCGTCTAATCGCCAAATGTATTACTTCGTTAACGTGTGTTCTTCAGAGGAAGTTATTCGAGATTGATGGTGGTGGGCTGGACGCGTTACATATAGGCACATGCCCTATTAATTGGATCGGTGGCTGAGTTAGGCAGCCACGCAGCAGGCATTTAAGATGCTATTAGGCTTGATTCTTGTAATTCTTAGATCTTACTTTGCTTATCTGCTCGCCAACATGCTTAGCCTAGTGGTACCGAACGGCTGATTGGACGTCATTTGGCTGTCAGCTGACAGTCCAATATCTCCGCATACTCATAATAGGTTACCCAATCGGTCCCTGACCAGGCCCCACAGCACATCTAACCAAGAACATGGCTTAGCCCTCGTGCAACTTATCCGTTGGGGATGGTTGGTTCCATGGAACGAAAGCTGACAGCCGATAACCAAAGCGGCTTCACGCATGGAACAGCACCATTTTGGAACTTCGTCACATGCCGATACGTCATGCATAGACCAACAGATGATGGGAACCTTAGCTAAAACATTAGGGACTTACATCTCGCCCGAGGACCTCGTGCTTGCACCATATGCTTCTATGACACCTTACAATCTCTGCACTGGATGGACCACAAAGGTGACAAAGAAGTGCATGATCGGGTAAATCTGGCGCTTCCATCTATTGGTTTGAATAACATATGCTCATGGTACTGCAAAGCCGCTTTCCGAGCGCGACAAGCGTATCCTCACCACCTACGGAAGATTGCCTTGTGGGGGCAGTCTCGGACAGCAGCCTAAGGTATTATAACACCATGATAACTCTTCATCATAGCTGAAAGTTATCAGAAACGGACCTATTTCGATTCAGGAGATTATGCCCTCTCCGCAGCTCACCGAGTGACCGACAACGGCGATATCCAAACCGGCACGGCTCACCCTGTCCGTGAGAGCATTTCGCACCCCTTCGCACCGGTACCAGGCACTGGCAATGCTGCTAAGGAGGCTAATGATGGTATTTTTGAGGACAAGAGTGCCATTACACAAGTTCCAAGGAGTCCTCTTTCCAGGAACCCGAGCTTCAGTGATCAGGATCTATAGGCCCCGAGGGCAGAAAAGCCTGAACTTGTAGGATACCTCGCGATGGTTAAGGACTGGGTTGATGAGCTTCATTGCATACTATACGGGGGAACACACTGGTTCCTCTTGACGCGTTTGATATCCGGGTCAGTTCCTCCCCAGAATACTTGATATGTTATATTGATAGATAATGTCTTTGGTTGGTTTATATCCTGTTTCCAGATTGAACTGTCCTTAGATATGTACGTATCTCGAATTAATTCAACGCATCGGTTATGTATCATACCATACACAGTTTCGATTACCGAGTGTCCTGGTAGGTTTGTCGACTTCCTCCTCAAAGAATAAAAGATCAATCAGTGAGGATAGTATTACAACCCA
Source organism: Aspergillus neoniger CBS 115656 (assembly GCF_003184625.1). NCBI lineage: Eukaryota > Fungi > Ascomycota > Eurotiomycetes > Eurotiales > Aspergillaceae > Aspergillus > Aspergillus neoniger. Next base: position 436,273 of record NW_020291156.1, on the reverse strand, counting down.
TAAGCAACACACTGCAGATATTTGGTTCAACTCTCCAATCCCCCACTCCCGGGTCCTGTGAATCTGAGGGAAACCAGCAAAATCCCGCCATTATCCAGGCACTCACCAGGGTCATCGCAAATTTCACAACTTTATGATCCATAGCACCAAAGATTCAGACTCCCTCAAGTTTCCGGTACGCCCGCTCCGGCACACGCAGTGACGCAGACGCATACTGATCCAGAAAGGCGTATAAACTGGAACGGTCCGATTCAGATACACAACTGCTCGGTCGCTCTTGCTGACGATGTCTTGCACAACAATGCCAACACTGACGTAGGCCATCTTCCGTCGAAGACTTTAGCGAAGGCGCACAAGCGGCGGCGATAAGGGCGATCTCTTCGATCCTGCTCCATAACGTTGGCGCCACTAGCGAACGTAGCTGCTCTCCTTCGAGCACAATGACTCGTACATAGTAGAGCTTTACGCTGGCAGCAGCCGTGGCACAGAGTATCAGAGACAGCAGAAAGATGATGATGAGCCTCTCGCGTAGAGGTCGATGAAGTCTCCAGACTATGGGTAATGGCATGATAACGAATATGACGTCGGTAAGGATGCCGATACCTGCCAGCCAGGGTGTTCTATTAGCTTTATCTCGTGCCTTTTTGAAAATTCATGGCATGTTAGATACTTACCAGTATACGCAAAGCCATATATATGTAGTTGAGGCGGAGCCCAGCATCTTGCGTCGGGGACGACGTCCCACATGGCACGTAAGGGTCTGCACTGGATAAAGAGACAGATGGTCGAAGCTAGCGCTGCTGCGAGCTGAACAGATACTGCACACCACAAAATAGCGTGCCATATCTTAGCTCGGTGTAGTGATATAAGTATCATTGCTATTGAAACTCGTAATAGTGCTCCTGCCCATATACCCGTCATTTCGTATGTGAAGACGAAGCGCAGGGCTTGGGTTCTATTGCCCGGTGTAACGAATTTGTCGTAACGACTAAGGCCATAGGAAGCTGCTGCGGCCATCATGAAGTATGCTACAATCTCCAAGGCCTATTTAGATCGTCAGAACTGCTTCTCGGTGCTTAAAATGAGGAAAACCTACCACTGCTAGCGACAATATGATATCCTCGGCTCTGATCTTATATACTCGATGAAAGCGCGTGTAAATTCGAAGAACGTACAAGGCGAGCGCTATAAGCAATAGAACACCGCATATAATCAGCGCCCTTGGAGCTGTAGTTGTATTGGCATTTTGAGGAGCTTCTGTATTCATCTGGCTATAAATCGATCGCTGCTAGCATGGATTCTCACGCTCCGACACGGTCGCAGAACGGGCAGTATTCTCATGGCCTCAAAATGTGATCTAAGAATTTCTAACAGCATCGCCTGGGGGGCTCGGTGATATTCGCTCGATATTTTTTCCCAAGTCTACCGTGAAGTTGTCTGTTTCATTTTCCGCGGTTTAGATGGATCCCCGTTCGCGAGCCTAGTATCTGCAAGGGGTAGGCAGGAATGGCTCTGGTAGCGAGGATGAGGCATGGAACCATTAGGTCCATGTTGAAATAGTTTCCGGCTCCCTTCAAGGCTAAGATGGACCATTACCGTACAGTCTACTGCTTATCATTGTTTGGGTGGATGGTCAACGTCATTAACCTTAAGGTACACTGGGACCAGTAGAGGCTACTGATGGAATAATTTCTACTGGTAACATACGTAGGTGGAAGGTATAAATTGGTTGATGGTGGCATATATATTTTCTCAACGGAAGTTGACATACCACGAAAATATCTGGCAACTTTGTAGACCCATTAGAAGCCAGTAGCTATTTGATAGGCAGAGTCAAATCAAGTTCGGTTAGTAGAAAATAAAGAGATTCAGTATCCCGTGCATGAAGGGGATTGTTATGGTACGCTCCCAGAGCATGCGACCGGTCACTCTCAGGGTGAATTTGAGAACAGCTTCATCCTGCAATATAGTACACTTATTAGCATATTGTACTTCATCCAATCCTCGATGGTCTAACGGTCATGATTTCCGCTTGTCAATCCCTTTCGGGAACAAGCGCGGGAGACCTGGGTTCGACTCCCAGTCGGGGAGATTTCTTTTTTGTTTTCCAATCTATCGGCTACGTACATATATCACCAGCCCACATTGTCAGGCTTCGACCAATTATTGGACTCCATTCCAGCTGCTGCCCGAATTATGTCGGATGGGTAGGCTGCAACGATAATCCTTAGTGCTAGTCCTGGATGCCATTATCTTTGCGGTTCTAAAAAGATTACCCAGTTCTATCCGTCTGAACCGTTGTCGTGTTTATACATTTCATATCCATTCCATCCAGCAATAGCATATACAATTTCCCCGAGACACCTATGGCCTTCCCGAATGATCTTTTACGATACTGTGATCGTCACAATCAGAACCGACAAGACCCCTGCTCTCGGCATTTGTCTATTGAAAAGGGTCCACACCCCGCTTTAGTATAGCCTCAAACACAAAGGCTTGCTGAATACCGGTTGTTTCGCCGATATAGCGCATGCGATCAATGATCCAATCTCGCTGATATTCCGAAATAGCCATCTGCCCGGCATATAGCAGAGGCCAGAATAGGAGGTAGATACCAGCGATAGCGGGGATCCCATTGCTGACTGTCTGCGTATATGATACACTACCAGATTTTACTGGTAGGTAACCACAGTATTGAGGCACGGAAGCACAAATGTCTGAAACGAGCTGCTGCATTATTATGACTGAGTGCTGATACTGGACAGCATCGTATAGAGAAGTGTCCAGCACACTCTCCAATTGCTGCTTGATCTCACCATGCAAAAGTAACCGACATGTACGGATGTTGTTCCACACACCTGCGACCCATGCATCGGGATACACGTGAAGCTGCATTCCCATGACGAGTTCAGATGTAGTCTCTAATTCCATGAACTGGAATCGCCAGTCTTCGGGCATGTTATCAGCGAGCGAGCAGAGGTTGCGGTCTATTTCTTTGGCAGATGCAATTATTTTCTCAGGATCGCAGAGCGTACGGTCCTTGACCATTGCGCGGAAATAGGACAGTTCTATCATGATATCTGATAAATTCCACGCAGGATCACTAGTATCCATGTAAGCAGCAGTGTGGCGGTGAAGCTTTACCAATCCCATGGGTATTCGAAAAGAGCGCATTAAGCATGTCACTGAAATGCAGAGGAGGGTTTGACGAAACAATTGAAGCCCGGGACGAGATTGCACAAGTCCCACCCCTCGAATGTCCAATATCGACGCTACACCTTTTAAGTGAGTCTCTCTTTGATAGGGGAAGTCCACACTCTCACAAGTCAGAGCCTCAAAGGTGTTTAGGAACAAAATCGAGATAATGGTAGCATTCTTTGCTGCTTCATGGCAGGACAATAAGGCTGCATTGATATGTCGAAGCGCTGCAACGTAATACTGTCTGGCTTTCTTGAGAAGAGCAACATCTTGAAACTTGGTGGCATAAGCTGCTAGCGCAACAGCACGGAGGCTCGCAAAAACTCGTTGCTCATTCATGACATCATCGTTAAATATGGATAAATACTCGAAATGGCCCCGGATGAGACCGATGTTATGGAAGGTGTGAGCCGACATGAAGAAACCGATTGCACGACATTCCGTGGATTGGACTATGTTTCCGCCTAATATGTTCGCAGTTGGTGGGTCGAGATTTACTGGCAGTTCAGGACTTTGTATCCTTGCCGTAATACATGAAAATGGCGAGGAAGTCGTTGCTTTGTGACCATTGTTTATATCTGGATTCCCTGGGTTGTGATAAAGAAACATCCGCTCTATAGAATCACCATACTGTGGACATTTCCACCCAGACTTTAGGCATTGGTTGCAATGCGGTCGCGCCCGGTCGCACTGTTGATTTCACTCAATAAGCATTGACGTAAAGTATAAGAGAATCTGATGATAAAAGTATGAATAGACAGTGAGTCTGATGAGCAGTACCTTGATCTTTCTCTTTCTACAGACCTGGCAGCCTCTCGAGAATCTCCCGTGGCGGACCATTCCGATAGTATCGGCTGGTCCGATACCGGCCGTGGGTAAGTAAGATCGATGTCGTTCATGCAACGGCATATGGCAAGGCTACATCACATAGAAATTGCTGCACAAAGATGAATTTTATGATGTAAACAAATAAATGACTCATGCTCAAAGCATTACTGAGAAGAAAGACGAGGAAGAACAACTGGAAGGACAGATGATAGACTCCCATCACATGTTCTGTCAGCGCTAAGCCCTTTTGGAAGGTATTGCGAGAGAGCCAATCACAGTGCAGCTAGTGATATAACCCTCTCTGTCTTTTTTTCTCGGACGATGGATGCTGGTCTTTTCCATAGAACATTTATCATTATTAGAAATTCAGAACGATTTAGCTCATCTGTAGGGGATAAGGGTGCCAAATATAAATATGTGCTCCTGTCCCGAGTAGAGCAACAGTCTCCAGGCTCTCAAAAAGCACCATCTCATTGGCATTTCATAGAGTACAATTACTGTTGATAACCAGTCCCACAAATCTACACCTCTTTTACTTCTTTTCTGCTATCTCAAATTACAGGACGTCTGCTTCTCAATATGTCCGAAGACAAGAAGCTCCTCGTCGTGTTTGGCGCCACGGGAATTCAAGGTGGCTCGGTTGCTCGAGCAATCCTGGCCGATCCTATGGCGTCAAAGCAATTCAACATCCGGGCAATTACCAGAGACCCTTCCAAGCAGGCTGCCAAAACTCTAGCTCAGCAGGGTGCGGAGTTAATGAAGGTAAGTCACACCCACCACCCGACTGGACTTGCAGTGCAAGATCATTGATAAAGATGACAATAGGCCGACCTGGGAGACAAAGACTCTCTTCGCTTAGCTCTCAAAGATGCTTATGCTGTCTTTGCGGTCACCAACTTCTGGGAGACTTTTGATGCTGCCGCCGAGACTAGACAAGGCATGAACGTGGCTGATATTGCTAAGGTAGGACACACAAGGACATTTGTGGAGATATGCTAACACCAACAGGAGCTGGATGTCAAGCATCTTATCTGGAGCAGCTTACCTGGCATCTCACGGAGTAGGTCACTTTCTTCTCTTCACTTCCCCATTGTGTCGTTTTCGTATCGTTGTGATTTGTGGCTAATGAAGGATAGTCACCAATCATAAACTCACTGGCGTGGTGCATTTCGACAGCAAAACTCTTGTTGACGACTACATCCGTCAACTCTCGATCCCGCACACCATTATCACTCTTGCCATCTATGCTACCTTTTTCTTCGAGATACTGACACCCCTTCCAACAACACCCCCTTCATACGTGCTAGCGTTCCCTGAACCAACAAGCGCCCAGACCAAAGTGCCCATTATTGACCCTACTGCTGACCTGGGTAAGTTTGTCAAGGGTATTCTTCTGAACCCTGGCAAGACGCTCGGTCAGAGCTTCAATGTTGCCGGAAGAGCATACGCTTTCGAAGAAATTGTTGGGGTCGCAAAGGGTATGGGTGTAGATATAAGCTTCCAACCGGTGGATAAGGAGACCTTCAAGGCCGGAATGGCCGCCAAGGGATTTCCCGACGTTGTTTGTGAGGGTGTATCTCAGGCCGCTCAGTATATCCAGGAGTATGGATACTTCGGCGGGGCCGGATTCGAGGAATGCGACAAGGCAAGTCAATAATGAGATTTGCTTATGCTTGCTCGTACTTATGAACCATACTAACTGCCGTTGCACATTGTAATAGGTTTTGTTGGAACCCTTGACTACACTGAAAGATACTCTGAGAAACAGCGCGGTTTTGTCGCAGTTGAAGAATCAAAAGTGATTAGTCGTTAAACAAGGAACTCAGGTTTTCTTGGGGAAGAGAAGCTAATAACTTCTATTTCTGGATTGGAGTCCGATTATTTGGGCATCTGCGCCACAGTTTGGTAACAACACATTGAGTTCTTTGACTAGCTATATCGATTATTGCAAACATTAAATATTGAATACGGATCTGCTAAATATTATCCAATCCATATTCCGCAGTCAGGATGATATAGTTCATAGTTCCGGAGTATCAGGAAAGATTGGCATACTAGACGCAGTTAGTCAAGGTTACCAGCCAGCAGCTTTTCAATCACCAAGAAACTTACATTTCAGGATAACGATCTCCCACAAAGTTGGCCTTCTGCACCAGATCCCTAATCTCAGCAACCTCTTCGTCACTCAATCTCACATCGACCGCTGCAGCGTTCTCTTCTAGGTACTTAACACTCCGGGTACCTGGAATGGGAATAACCTCCGGACCTTGAGCAAGCAGCCAAGCCAGCGCAACCTGCGACGGCGTAAACCCATGTGCCTCTCCAATCTCCTTGAACCTCTCCACTATACTCAGAATTCTGTCCATGCCTTCAGAATACCTTGGGATCATGCATCGAAAGTCCTGCTCTCCAAGGTCACTCCTCGACTTGAACTGGCCCGTCAATAACCCCCGACCCATGGGGCTATACGCCACCACAGCAATGCCCAGCTCGCGACATGTACGAAGCACGTCAGACTGGGGAGACTCGATGTCCAGGCAGAATGGACTGTACTCGATCTGTAGTGCTGAAATGGGATGAACAGCATGTGCACGACGCAGAGTAGCAGCGGAGACTTCGGAAAGACCTAGATAGCGAATCTTCCCTTCTCTGTATCCGACATCTCATGTAAACAACGTATCATAGCACATTTAATGTTATAGCTCACCTCTTCAACAGAACCATAGCCTCCACGGTCTTCTCAATAGGAGTCACTCCGTCCACCCGATGACAATAATACAAGTCAATAGTCTCAACACCCAACTTCTCCAGGCTCCTCTCACATGCCATTCGGATATACTCCGGGTCAGATCGAATACTTTGATGCATGCTGGCATCATAGCTAAGACCAAACTTTGTTGCTAAAAAGATGTCTCCACGCTTGCCAGACCGCTTGAACCACTCCCCGATAATGGCTTCGCTGTCGAAGTAGATGTCAGCCGTGTCCCAGAATCGCTGTCCAATGGAGTGAGCGTGGTCTAGGAAGGCAAGCTTCTCTTCCCGGGTGTTTTGTTGGCCGTAGGCACCGGCAATGCTCATGGTACCGAGGCCGACGGCGTTGACCAGGGGGCCATTGTGGCCTAGGTTGCGGAGGGTGGACATCGTTGCGCTGGTTGGTTGATGTAAAAGTAGACTTACTACTAGTAGTAAAATTGGATATAGGCAATTTAAAGGATAGATGAGGGGTAGTAAACGGGATGAAAACAAGAAGAGACGAGGGGGGATGTAAAGCAGATATTTATACGTCGTTTATGGGGGACGTAGAATTCAGCAGCGACTGGATCTCTCGTTTTCCTCCAAGCATCTGTCCCTATTGTAGACCTAGATCCAGGATTTCTGAGGCATAACTAAAGCACAGATGGGGCAATGGTTGGTCAGCCAATCACGTGTGTGGAAATGCGAACCGACCAATAGGAATCGCCGAAGAACGAAGATGGCCAATCCGGCATCATGTTGAATTAGTAGTTATCTATGATGGAAGCCTTGGAGGCACAGTACTACGAGCAGACAAATCAAATTACAAGAATCAACACCTAGGTACTCAAAAATTACCTAAGCCAATATGCACACCAAAGTCTCGAGCGGATAACGTGTACAGTAGCCACATCTATTCCTAAGAAATGCCTCGGAGTTTGAAGGCCATAAGACCGACTCTATCCGCCGACTGATAAGTGATAAGACATGATATCTCTATTTACGACAGATAATCTGCGCACTGGGAATGGATATCCAAGCATCCTCATCCTCCCCCCACTGACGCCAAACATTAGATATACTCTCGAGCTCCTCCAACGTCGCGAATCCATTATCTAGGGCTCCCTTAGCAAAGGCCGACTTCAACGCACGTTCTTGCCATGTTCCACTCCACCACTGAACCTCTTCCGGCTTCGTAAAGCACCACGCGCTCACAGTACAATCGACCTTCGACTTCTCAAATCCAGCCTGACGTGCCCAGACATGCAAGTACCGACCTGCATTGGGCTCGCCTCCATTCTTTCGAGCCACCCGATCATACAGGTCCAGCCAGCGTCGCAGTCCAGGGAGTTCTGGGTACCACCCGAAGACCGAGTAATCTGACTCGCGCGCGGCGACAATACCACCAGTCTTGCAGACACGGCGCATCTCCTTCAAAACGTTCACTGGATCTCCCACGTGCTGTAGAACTTGGTGGCAGACAACCACATCGAATGATTCATCGGCGTAAGCCAGGTTGTTGGCGTCACCCGTGACGAACTCGATGTTGTTGATTCCTCGCGATTCGGCGAGCTGTCGGGCGCCTGGTAAGACATCGTCGACCATTTCCAGGCCCGTAATGTAGCCGTTTGGGACATAAGTAGCCAAGTCCACAGTGATGGTGCCCGGACCACAGCCGATGTCTAGGATCTTCATGTGAGGTTGGAGGTGTGGCAGGAGGTATTGAGCGGAGTTGAGGGCGGTCCGTTGTCCGTGGGACCGGAGCACGGAGGCATGATGGCCGTGAGTGTATGTTGCTGTCTCAGACATTTTGCTCTTTTTTCCCTGAAGTATGAATGAAGATTTGTTGATGAGAAATGAAGTGGCATGTATTCGTTGCTTCCTTTATAGCTGCTGTGGATGGCTAGCCACGGGCCGATATCGGCGGAGCTGTCGCTCGCTGACTTGGGGTCAACGCGATCGGCATGGTTGCATTTCGGAAAAGGATTCTCCAGCCAATATATGGATCAAGTAAGATGCAGGGAATGGTAAAGTCTAGGCGGAGAATCACTCTTATTGCATGATCGCGGTATCCTTTTGATCATTGCTGCGGGCGGACATCGCAGCTCCCGCATGACCATCTCCGGTCATTGGTGACCGACCCACTTGGGTCATGTTTTATGCTTGAGCTTGAATATGCTTCTAGTTCGGAGTCACTTATGTTTGCTGCTTACATGAAGCTCTGACCGGGTTATTGAGAGACTAGGCCTATTAGAGTACTGTGATTATTGTCACAGTCTGTTCTGGACTGGTGCCATCACCATCTTAGCCCGCAGCGATACCGGAGATGCTATGGAAATTGAACCCTATATGCTGATTATCCGGCGACAGTGCCACCTATTGGGACCCATATCTTTCTCGAATCATGTTTCTGATACCTTTGGTTTCTGCTTTTTCAGTGCTTTGATGTATTTACCACCTTGAGGCTGACACTCTGGCTTCTGCCACTTCTTGACGCTAAAAGCTATCGTCGGCTATTATATCCAAACCTGCTTTTGCAGTTCCACTTATCATATTAGCAACTGGAATTCTTCCGCTAGCCCAGTCCAAGACCAGGTACCCGCCAATAGTACCTCGTATATCTCTATCATGATGGCTATAAAAGAACGGGTGCCCACAAAGGAAGATGACAATTGGGGCTGTAGTCGTTCGTTCCTTCCAGTCATTCTTTCACACTGCAACACGGTCTATTCTCTCCCAACACACATCATTACGTTCTATTGATCATTTCAGCCAATGGAATCATGGGGAGAATAATAGCAAGATTTCTGACTGTTCTGCTACCCCTGACTCAATTGACTGCGGCTCTGACCGTCCAGCCAGAAGCAGCAGCCAGGGTCTCAGTTGAGACTTTGACATTTACCTATATCGACACAGTGACCAGCACAATCACCAGTCTTTCAGCTCTAACAACCACCACTACCACCTGTGCTAACCAGTCATATGCGGACCCATTCCGTACCTTGAACGGTGCTTGGTCTCTCGCCGGCAACTGGTTCCAACAATGGTGTTCGGGCGTATCTCTAGAGGGAGGGACGACTGTCACCTCGGCAAACTACGCATCATTATATGAATGCGAGCTGATATGCTGGCAATTAAGTACTGAGTGTAACGGCATCAATCACAATACGGCGATCCGTGCTTGCTACCTCCTAACTGGCTCGCTCACTGCTACTTCTGCTGCCTCTTACAGGGCGGCGATGCGCTTCACCACCAATCCTTGCACGGTTACCGAGACTTCTATATCGACGGGCCTTTTGACGCAAACATCTACTATCGTGTCTGTTGTGACATACACGCCAACTGTCACTATACCGGATATATTATCTACTCAGACTGGCTCTGTGTCAGTTATGCCAACTTCCACATCTCCAGTCGCAGTATCCGGTTCTATACCCGCAATTTCCAGCACTCGGGTCACCTCCCTGGGAACCACTACTCCCTCGTCGGCGTCCACCTCAAAACCAGTTATACAGTTATCGTTGGCCTCTGTGTCTGCATCTATCGTTGACTATTCATCTTTCACGACCTCGGAAAAGTCATCCATGCCGAACCAGCCATCCGCTGCCGCAAGTTCCTCCATCGCTATATAGCTCAGCAGCTCACATTCGCCTTCATCCAGCGATACTTTAACATTTACTCCGAGTTCAAGACTTGCGGTGTCTACTACCTCGCGTCCTGCAACCACATCAAGCTTGGCTTTATATTTACATTCAAGCCTTGGGTATCCCTGCAATCATCAAGCCAATACATAGCATCCACCACATCTATCCACGCATCGTCGAGTCCGGAGTCAACCAAACTTCCTCAGACATCTACATCGGTACCATATATGCCTTCATTCACGAACCAAAGCACCAATCTACCGAGCCGTCTAACCCCTCCGCAGCCCGCTATTCATACCTACAACAGAAGCCTTCCGGAGTCTGCTTCCTCACCCGGAGGACACTCTACCCCTTCCACAATCCTTACCACCCAAGTCCACACTGTCACTTCCTGTCCAGATCAAGTGACCGACTGTCCTACTACGGATAAAGCTACATTCCTCACTACCGAGACCATCACCGTGGGCACTACAATCTGTCCCGTAACTCCTGTCATGGCCTCTCCAACGATCTTGCAGCCCGCAGACGATGTGTATACTGAGGTTTCGACGGTGTATTTTACGAACATCGTGACAATCAGTGTTTATGTAAGTGATTGGTATTGATCGTTTACTTGGCCTCGATAGTTCAAAATACTACTCCAATATTTCGGGGTGTTAACAGCTGATATCTACGCCAAATTGTCTGTACAGTAGTTCTTGGCAAGCTAATCTATAGGTTACTAATATAATTTATAGTAATTCTTGAGGAGCGCTCTACAGAAGCAGCAACAAAAGCAATAACAAAACGAATGAACGGAAACAAAAGAGTAAATTAAATTAAACTATCTAGGAGAGCAAAATAAAGCAATATAAAAAGATACTTTATAGACAGTCTGAGTATAGTATATAATTAATCTATATAAATATCTTAATATAGCCCCCTAGGTGAAGAAGCATACAAGAAGATATTAAATAAAATTATAGATATTTTCTAGATAAATAATCTTTTATATATTAAGTATTATTTCCTGGATACTGCAGGGGGGGTAGCTAATAAAATTATTTCTAGTAAAATCTAGAAGTTATAGAACTTTTTCTAATCCAGCAGTTTAATAAGACTATCTGCAGGATTACTAGTACCTGTAATATATTAGATTAATATAATATTTTTTTTAATTAAATCTACTATAAATAGATAACAGTTATCTAACTATTTAATGGACTATATATATATATTATAATTAAGAATCTATAATAAATTAGCAGTATTACTAGAGTGGATATTCTTAACCGTCCAGGTTAAATACTGACCTTTTGAAATTGGTAATACCTTATATATTTTTATTAATCTATAATATCTATACCTGACCTCTATATTTTAACCTGTATCCAGCCAAATAGTTAAAATATAGGTTAAGAATATCCACTCTAAGTATTACTGAATAGAAGTATTTTATTATTATCTAATATTTTAAAATTAAATATTTATACTAATTTCTTGATATATAGAATATCTTTAATAATAGTATTATATACACAGTATTCTGTAATAATAAAGAAGAATATAATAATATTTTATTTATTTAATAATCAGGTAATGGATCCGCCTGTATAAAAAATAATATATTTTTCTATTAATTTACTATCTTTGTAATTAGTATAAGTAGTATCTATATAAATTTTAATTTTTTTAATATAATTAACTGCCAGGATTAGAGTAGTTAATAGTAGAGTAGATATTCTTAACCGTCCAGGTTAAATACTGATCTTTTGAAATTGGTATTAGGTAAACCATGTCAATGAAATCAGATGTTTTGAATTTGTATTTAAATATATTCTTAAGTTATATTTATAGATTATATTTTTAATACCACCTAATACAAAAGGTCTGTATTTAATACAGTAATAATTATTCTAGCCCCCTTTTTTTTAGTGATTTTTTAACCGTTGCGTATTATACGGTAATGTGGATGTATTAGGTAATCATATTATGTAATATATATAAATAGATAACTTATATATATAAATTACATAATATTAATACCTCATGCTTTTTTATTAATCTATAATATCTATACCTGACCTCTATATTTTAACCTGTATCCAGCCAAACGGTTAAAATACAGGTTAAGAATATCCACTCTAATCAGCAATATTATCCTGCACAGGAAAAGTCTTATTATTATTAATTATATTCTTTATATCTCACATGATTATTTTATTGAAATTAATTCTGGTATTCTATGTTAATATAATTAGATTCTTAGAAATAGATATAAGTACTATAATTATTTTATCAGAATCTTTATAATTATTCTTATATACTATGGTTGACCCCGGTAATTTTGTTAGTATGGTGGAGAGGTGCAGGGGGTTGAATCCTTCCAGCAGTGAATCTCCTAACTAACACCGCTTGCCTAATATAATTAGTCCCGGGTTGAAATTAAAGCTCACGAACATGAAAATAATGATACATTTTACTAATTCTTGGTGTTTTAAAGATATCTTCCACACCTGAACCTACCTCTCTGAAAGCAAATTCAAAATGCCTATCTCGTGATGATTATCTCTGTGTTCTTACTCTTTATAATACTGGTTTTACCTATCAATAAATAGTTAATCAGCTACAGATTAGCTATCACCAAGTTTAATATACGTGTCAAAATCAATAAGCTACACCTCACAAAGTAAAAGGCAATACATCAAAGCTCTCAGATGAAGAAGTTGATCATATTATGTCGAAGCACTAACCGCTAGACCAAAAACAATATATCGCGTGGTTCTAGCCAGGCGACAGAGAGATATATATCCCAACACGGTCCTCTCAAACCAGAGCTATCATAGCTTCATGTTCTGGTTTAGGCACCTCCTCGAACTGGATAGACTGTATGGGAAAAGCCAGATTAACTATACCTGGTTTTAAACCTGCAACTTCCAGATCTGGTTAAGATATCACGTGTTGGTAAGAGCTGACCGGGCTCATAACCTGTTAAAGCACTAACCGCTAGACCAAAAATGATATATCACGTGGTTCTAGCCAGGCGACGGAGAGATATGTGTCCCAACATATTATATATTGGATATTGAGTTCAAAGCGTACGCGTCGGCTGCTATATTATCATATTATTGAAGAGCTTAATCTTCCTGTTGGAGTAACAGCCTTAACATGTTCTTTAAAAAAGCGAGACTATACATGTTATAAAGTACTTTAAAAACCACCTCTTTCACCAGTCAATAAACAAGCAAGATTAGCCTGGGCCTTTGAACATCTATATTAGACACAGGATCAATAGAATTAAATACTCTGGACTGATGAAATCTGGATAATCTCAGGCTTTTATAAATAAATCTACGTAACTTGCAAGTCTGGTGAAGAACTTGATAAAACCTGTCTTTATATAAATCCCCCACACAAGCGTGGTTAGATGTTTTGGACCTCTTTTTACAGTGATTTTAAAGGACTATACCTCTTTTGGGAGAAAGAATAGAGAAATATTAATACTAAAAGCTATACTGAACATATTCTTCCTATTATCAATAGTTTCATATACTTAGTTAAACGCAACGGATAATAACTTTAATTAATACAAGATAATACTTCTAGTCATACAAGTAAGACCATTATTCAAGAATTTAATAAGTATAGGATCTTTCTAATTACTTGGCCAGTATTCTCACCAGATCTCAATCCAATTAAAGCTGTTTAGAACTGGATTAAAGACTAGATCAAGTAATACTACCCCGAGGATGAGCAGTTATTATATGATTAACTACATGAGATTATACAAGCTGCGTGGGATGCTTTACCAGAGGCATTCTTGAATAATTTAATTAATAGTATACCTGCAAGGTGCCAGACAGTGATTAACACGGAAGATAGCTATACAAAGTATTAATAATCATACAAACAGCAGAATTGGAAGGATTCAACCCCCTGCACCTCTCTACCATACTAACAAAATTACCGGGGTCAACCATAGTATATATTTTTTATAGAATATTATATCTCTTAATTATTTAATCTTATTAAAATCAAAATATTATATTAGATAAATATAACTATGATCTCTGTTAAATCTGATAAAATAGCTAGTATCAGTATAAAGGTTTATTTTTCTAGAAATAATATAGTTCTTTATAAATATATATTAATAATAATAATATTTAAATATATATAGAAACTTAAGCAAGGCATCAGGATTCAGAAAATTATAATATAATCTATATAAATAAATAAATATTTCTTTAATCTTGCTCCCTGCAGGAACTAGATAATTAAGAATCTATATAATAAGTCTCATAATAAATAATCAGAGAGTTGCAGATAAACCTGAATTAAGAATTATAACTCTGCTTATCTAGTTAAATAAATTATTATAATATTTAATAAGACTATTTATCTCGGGTGTTTAAAGAGGTAATATAATAATATAAATTTCTTAATTTTTATAATATACTTATTCTTTAAATTTATTAAATTCATGGCTCTTATTAAGATACCATGAGGCAATATATCTACTAACTATTTTTTTATTTTTTATTATTTATCTAAATTAGCTCTGTGGAGGTATTGTCTTTTTACTTTAATATAATTATTCTAATTAATTAAGTAGTATTATTTATTATTACTAGAAAATATTTGAATTTTCTATAATTAACCAGGGTTATCTGCTGTATATCTGTATACTAGAATTATATAAAATTAGAGATTCTTAGAATAGGATTTCTTAATATTAAGTATTTTACTTTTTCTAAAAAATATATATTACAGTATAAATTCTTATAATATTTAAATTTAATCTACTAGTTCTTCGCAGTGAAGATAATCTTATAGAATTCTGTATATTTATATTATTAATATAATAATAAGAAGTTAACCGCAGTAAGGATTAATTCTGTATTCTAAGTATATATAAAAAATATATTTTTATTTTCTTACAGATATTTTATTATTTTATTATTTATTTCTTTTTATAGAGTCAGGTTAATTATATTTATATATATTCTGAAGTTCTTCTATAAGAGAATTATAGATAAAAAATTATATATAAGATTTAGTTAGTAGAATATCTTGATTTTAATCTTGTAGTATTTATTATTTATAGATAAAATTAGAATTTAATAATTAATTAATTTAATAATATTAATTCCTTTATCAGATATTCTGTATTTATAGAAGTTAGAGATATCTAGATTATGTCACGGTGCTAGCCGTGGAGTACTGCCCGGACTGACCGCCCGAGCACATGACCTGGAGAGACACAAAACTCGCCAGTCTCCCAGACCCCGTTCATAGCTTCGAGCTACGTCTTGTCTATCTCCCTGTACATAGCCTGACCATAGTTAGCCAGCCAGTCTCCCGCCTGTTCCTGTTTCCTGTTCAAGCTACCTTCCTACCACCCCTGCCAGCCCGCACCTTGACACTAGCCAGATTCTTATTAATCAGGTCTAGTAGACTAATATTCTTAAGTATTTAATATATTTAAAAATCTTATTTTATTTAATTTATATATTTTTCTAATAAGATTAACAGTCCTGGAATACCATCAAGCATTTATTTAAAAAATTTATTTATTTATAAGATAATCTTGATGACTGCTTCTCTCTCTAAAAAAAAATTTTTAAATAAGATTCTATATTTAACTTTGCATATTATACTAGCTATTTAATATATTTAATATAAATAAATAAATAAATAGATAAGATATACTTCTTAATATAAATATATAATTCTATTAGACTTATTAGGCTTACTAAGACCAGTATTCTGTAGAATATCTTATCTAGTAATAATAACTGGCTGTAATAAAATCTGAATAGCTTCATAGTATAAAGACTAAGCTTATAATTTCTTGAGAAATACTCTACAGAAGCAGTAATAAAAATAATAATAAAACAAATGAACAGAAGTAAAAAAATAAGTTAAATTAAGCTATCTAGGAGAGCAAAATAAAGCAATGCAAAGAGGTGCTTTGTAGGCAGTCCGAACGCAGCACGTGACTAGCCTACATGAATGCCTCGACAGTAATCGTCATCGTCTAATTCCTATTATATCCTAATTAACATTTCTTTCCATGAAAGAATACTTCATTGTCTTTGTCCTTGCCCTCCTCACCATTCCTCCAGCTCAGCCCAGCAACCCCGACATCACCGATGCTGCTTCTGCTCCTCCATCTGCCAAACCTTAAAGTACGTACTCAACAGCTCCGGCATAGAAGGCAACTTCGGCATATCCGATGACGCAAGCAAAACACGCCGACTATTCGCATTCTCATACATAGTCTTCGTCATCGTCTCCGCCTCCCAGTACACCAACAATTCCCGAATTTTATCCTGCAAGAACGTCGAGGCGACTTTGAAATGGTGTTCACCATGCGTTGCCACAATATCAGCCCACTCTAAAGCCGATACCCGTTTCAACGGAGGGGATGTATAATGTGCCACCGTGTCTAGAACATCATCCCATGTCAGCGTATGAGACTGATCAGGTATGACAAGGTTATAGGCATGGCTGTGATGGCTGCTGAGCGCAATTTCCAGGATCGCTGAGCTGGCGTAGTCGACTGGGATTATCTGACAGCGGGCCGCTGGGGGGGAGGGGTAGCATCCAACGCGAATGGAGCTGACCATCAGATGTTGGAATCCGTCCCCGGGGTTGGCGACTCCCGTTTTGCTGTGGCCGGAAATGACGGGTAGGCGATGGATGGTTACTGGCATGCCGTTTGCGATGGCATCCCAGGCGATACTTTCGGCCACAATCTTGGTCTCACTGTAACCGACGAGCTTTCGTTCGGAGTCCGTAGTGTTGAGGGCTGGTCTTTCATTCTCGCCGATAAGCTCCCTACCCTCGAGATATGCAGATGTTCCGCAGGCTGAAATGCTGGAGGTATAATGTACGGGCTTGAGGCGCTTCGTATTGGCGAACCGAAGAATATTCGAAAACCCATGGATATTGGCGCCGCGGAGCTCCGAGTATGAAGGCATGTAGTTGCATTGGGCGGCAAGATGGAAGATAACACTGGTCCATTGAGCGAAATGTTCGTATTTCTCTTGCCCGAGTCCCAGTGTCGAGTCGGTGAGATCGCCAGGTACCACGATGACTTTAGATTCAGAGTCCAATGACAGTCCGTAGTGCTCCAGGTTCTCCTTGATACGTGCCAAGCCTGCTGCGGCATCTGGCGCTCGCACCAAGCACGCGATCTCCTTCACCCGCGGGTGACTAGTTAGAGTAGAGAGAAAGAAAGCACCCAGGAACCCGGTGCATCCGGTCACAAACACCCGTCCTTCAGATTCGGAATGCCAGCACGGGACGTGCTCTGATATTGGCTCTAGAAACTTAGCCAACTCCAAGTCCGCCCGATAGAGCACGCTCTCATCAATATCGTCTTTGCCGTAACTGACAAGAGACCCCTTCGCGTTCTCAAGCTCCCCGGACTTGTGCTTCTCACGGAGGACCTGCATGGTAATTGTGCCGAGTCCTTTGACACTCTGTGCCTCCGATATTTGAGCGAGTGATACCTCAACGCCGACATTTCGCCGGAACCAACTACGTATCTCGATGGTCATCAACGAGTCAATTGCAATCTCACATAGCTCCTCATACGGCATGTCATCAGGATAGGACATGTTCGAGGCAACCATTCGACCGATTTCGAGCGTAATCTTGGCCTCAGTAGCTGGATCGTAGAGAAGAGAGGGGTCGCGCTTGACCGCGTTGACCAACGTTTTGAGCTCGTTATCCTGATTAGCTCTCCCACCTTCCGACGCAGTTAGCATGTTATGCCACGCCAGGAAGCGTGCGTCTTGCCCAATCGTGCTGCCGTTCTCGATCTCTGATACTGGTTTCGTTGTTCCCATTCCTATGCAAAGGTGGGGAGCACCTCGCATGATCTGTATTTCCAGGGCCTTGAGTAAATCAGGCTCTTCCAGCACTTCCCATGAGCTCATTTCGACCATTTCCCTAACTTTATGAGACGTTTCAGCGACAACTCCAATATCTCCCATAAAGCCGATATCGAGTACACTAGCTTGTAGCCCTTTGGAGTGACGATAAGTGACAAACGCGTTCAAGAAGGTATTGGCAGCCGCGTAATTTGCTTGTCCTGTATGACCGGCAGTACCAGAGACAGAGCTAAGTAGAGCGAAGAAATCTAAGGAGCATTTTTGCGTTGCGTGATGAATATTCCACGTGCCTTGGACCTTCGGAGCGAGTGCCTCGGTCCACTCCTCGTATGCCATGTTATCTAACGTTTGATCCTGTTTAACACAAAAGTTAGTATGCATTTCACGATAACAAGAGAATGTTGATTGCAAAACGAGACTGTATAGCAGGGAAACTTACTCGTAGCACCATGGACAATTGCATAATTCCCGCTATAGGCCGTACCGCGGCAGACACGGCCCGTTCAACATCGTTGATATTGGTGACATCACCTGTCACTACCTGAATGTGACAATTCTCCTGAGATTCCATATCCTGGACAAATTCTCGAGCCTTGGTTGTCTCCAAGCCAGACCGGGACATGAATAGCAAATGCCGGGCGCCCTTCTCCACCATCCATCTTGCCACTGCACGCCCGAGACCCCCAAGCCCACCAACCAACAAGTAAGAAGCATCACTGCGGAACAGGGCCCCTTTAGCCATCAGCTTAGACACCTGTAAATCAGATGGTTTTTCTGGCATTTCCACCAGAATCTTGCCCATGTGTTTGCCAGTCTGCATATGCCTAAATGCTTTAGCAATATCGGACGCCTTGAAAACAGTAACAGGCCGGATAGGACGGAGCTTCCCTTGTTCGATAGAATGAGCAAATTGCTGCACTAAGCTTCGAATAACCTCAGGGTTCTGCTCGCCAATTTGAAGAAGATCCACACCAATGAAGGTTCGGTTTCCCATAAAGAGGTCCATATCCAACTTACCATGACCGAGGAAGTCACGCTTACCCAACTCAATCATTTTGCCCATGGGGGCAACACACTTCCAAGAGGCATGCAATAGTTCGCCGGAAAGAGAGTTCAGAACGAGATCCACTCCTCTATTACCGGTCGCCTTCATCACATCCCTATGGAAGCTAACGCTCCTCGAATCAAATATATGATCCTCGGGAAGGTTGAACTCTTCCATAAGATGTTTTCTCTTCTCTTTGCTTCCGACCGTGGCGAATATCTCGGCTCCAATTGCCTGGCATATCTGAATTGCGGCCAAGCCGACACCGCCGCACGCGCTGTGGATCAGAACTGTCTGCCCTTTTTGTAGATTTCCGCACTTCACCAACGAGTAGAGAGCGGTGGAGAATACGCAGGGACCTGCTGCTGCATCTTCGAGGGACAATCCTTCCGGGAGCACAAGACAAGTCTCTGCGGGCACTATTTTTCGAGTGCCCATTAAGCCCTTTCCGAAAATTGAGACCTTATCTCCTACTTGAATATTCTGTACCCCTGATCCCACATTGCGGACAGTACCGGCCGCTTCAAGTCCGATCTCGGAAGTTTCTCCCATCAATCCCATTGATATCATGATGTCCTAAACAAGCAAAATTTAGCATCTAAACACTGACGGCGATTGACAATGGCTTACTCTGAAATTGAGCCCCACAAAGCGGATATCCACTTCTATGTCGTGTTCCCCAAGCTGTCCCACACGCCCATCCAGGGCCCAGGTCAGAGAATCAAAGATACCAAAGCACCCAATATCTAAAGATCTCTGCTCGAAGCTATCATCGGCAGCCATCATTTGGTGGAGAAATTGGAAGTGAAATCGACCGACATGAACTGCTCCATCTTTAAGGGCAAACTCGTAGTCCTCATTAATCGGGTTCTTGCCTGATTGACGACAGATTCTTTCGAATACAAGCGCAATCTTCTCTGCTGCACCAGATTTATTCTGCTCGAGTTCAAGCGTTGCAAAATTTGTAGAGATCTCTTTCCTTACCGTTCGCATCAATCCCAGGGTTAGGCCGAATCGAGGGTCTGAATCTCCACCGCCAAATTGAACCGGCGGGATCAGCCAGAGGCAGTGGCCTTTGACACCAGACAGAAAGCCTCGAAAGGCACGGAACTCATCATCCGAGAGACTGTCCAAGAAAGGGCTATCCATGTCAAGGAAGGATATGACGTCCGTTATCGAAGAAGACAGGTCGTTCAAGGTCAACCAAGTGACCTTGACGCCTTGGTGTGTGTAAGCCTGTGCAAGTGTGTATGCCAAACTAGGGACCTTGCCCTTATGAAGGAAACCAATCTCTTTATTTAGAGGTGCCCTGGCCTGAGGTCGCCGTGACAGGATGTAAGCATTAGTCTCGTATGGTGGTTCGTTGTCGTAGCGGACAATATCAACACCAGTGAATCCTGCATCCAGGAGCTCTTGATGCCATCGTGAGACGGGAATCACTGGGGTTTCTCTTGAATCCTCTGCATTCCACCAGCCTGGGAGAGTGCCCATTATGAAATTAGTCATTGGAAGTCTTGGGCAGAGCTCTGTAAGGAAAAGCCACCCTCCTGGAGCCAGAAGTTTATTCAGGTTGCGAAGCGTGGTTGATATATTTGGGGTAGCATGAACGACATTTGAAGCGATGATTAAGTCATAGCTATCTAAGGCAAAGCCTTGGTCTTCAGGGTCCTTGGATATGTCGAAAGTCTGGTATATCATCCCAGGGAAGTTCCTAAAGTGCTCTTTTGCTTTTGCGAAGAATCCCGCTGAAATATCAGTGAATGTATAGCTGGAGTACAAATGACCATCGTGCTTTGTTGCATCGTAAATGGCATCGAGAACTGCCGAGGTGGCGCCGCCTGTTCCTGCACCAACCTCCAGGACTCTAAGTGTTGGGCGTGAATGGCTGAGGAGTGACAGAAAATTCTCGGCAGGACATAGACGAGAGGACTCCTCATACATCCTACTGACGGCATCACTTCCGCTAATAATCTCCAGGGCGTCGATGCTGTCATCTAAGATGCCTTCAATATGCGACAGAATTTCATAACCGGAAGTATACACACTGCGCACCAAAGAATGCTCGATGCTTTCGCCGAACTCTTCGATCTGCGACAGACACCCTCCGGGATTGGAGGCAGACTTCTCCATTTCGAAAACAAAGTTGAGGTGTTCGGTCTTTATTCTTTCGTACTGCGAGGATAACCACATGTGGTACTTTTTCAGGTGCTCTTTTGTTGGTTTGGATGACCTTGTCCGGTGGTATGCCTCCAATATGAATAAGTTCGTCATCTCCACAGCCACTCGCCCGCGGTCTATGTCGGCTGGGATTGGTGGGATTAGGCTCTCAAGTGGCAAAAAATCTATATGAGGCTTCCAATGCAACGTTGCGGCGGACGCGCCATTTTCATCGTTGATCGCGGACTCACTGATTCCAAAGAAGAAGCAGCGCCTCAAAGAAAGCACGGGCTTTTCATCCGCAAGCAATAAAGCATTTCCAGTGAACGTGTTTCCAGCTGCATCGCATGTTGATTTCAAGTACATCACCTCTTGTCCAGTGGCGACGTATAGACTCTCAATAGCGGTGGGGATGCACAATTCAGTCATGGAACGCTGAATTCCTTTGGCTCCTGCTACACTCAATAGCTGGAGACATTGGTCTATCACGACAGGATGGAGAGTATAGCGACTACCGGTTAGCGCGGTAGGCCCATATAGCGTTGCTGCTGCCTCGGTAGTTGTAGGGCTTGCGGTGATATCTCGAAGCCCGCGGAAATTGGGGCCGTACTCCAGTCCTCGCTTCTCCAAAGCGTCGTACCATTCCTTGGCCAGCACCTTACGTGAGTATGGAGATACTGTACCATATTCATTGGTGAAGCCATCTGGCTCTGCCCGTACCTGGCCGACGCAATGTTTCTTCCACTCGCCTTCGTTATATGCAGTGATCGTAAAGTCGTACCAACCAGAGTCTAGACTGTCGGTTAGTTTCACCGGTCGAAGGCTAGTGATAATCTCAACGTGCTGCAGCTTCGCCTCTTTCAGCACCAATGCAGCTCGCATAAACACGTTCTTCACCGAATATTCGGGAATCTGGGAAATTTGACGCATAGCCTCTCCAACCATTGCCACGTATCCGGCACCTGGAAAGACGACCTCCCCCCCTATCTTATGCTCCAATAGCCACGGTACATTTTCAGCTTGTAGCATATTTCGCCATACAGGTTCCAAGTCGCTCGATTCCAGAGCTCGACTTCCTAAAAGTTCGTGGTGGGGAGCTGACCGAAGCCTCCAGTCCCTTGTCAGGCGGGTTTCACTCCAAAATGATTCAGAATGATCCCACGAGTAGGGGGCAAGGTCTGTCACTGTTGCTGCAGGACGGACTAACATCGATAGATCGATGGAGACTCCCTGGGCGTGCATTTGACCAGCTGTGCTCAACAAGCACCTCGATTGGTCTGCGTGTCGAACGAAAGTTGGTATGTAAGAGCAGTTTCGCTTGGAATTTGCATCTGAGATGATTTGCCGCAAGGGTCCAGACAGCACCGAGTGTGGTCCAATTTCAACAAACGCCAGAGCCTTTTCATCATCACTCAATATCTTGCTCAGTGCCGTGTTAAACATGACTGGACTTTCCACATTTCTTCTCCAGTATGAGGGACTCAGAGCGCAAGGGTCAGAGATAATTTCGTTTGTAACCGTGGATACTAGTGGAGTCATAGATTCATTGAAACAAATTTCCGAAAGTAGTGACTCGAATAGTTCTCCCACCTCTTTCATGTGGTGTGAATGGTAAGCCACATTCACTGCAAGACGCCGGCAGAACACCTCGCCTTGTGCTTGTATGTCTTTCAACATTTCATCGACCGCTTGCTCGTCTCCGGAGATGGTCACACTTTCAGGGCTGTTCTCGCACGCCACAACCACGCCATTCTTGAGGTATTTCCCTGCTTCAGCACGTCCCAAGCCGACTGCCGCCATAGCGCCATTTCCTTTTGCTGACTTCATAGCCAGTCCACGGAAATATGCGATCTTGATTGCAGAGGCGGCGGTAATTGCTCCTGAAGCATATGCCGCGGCAATTTCGCCACTCGAATGTCCTACCACAATGGACGGCACGACCCCCAGCTCCCGGAGGAAGTCCACCAGGGCCACCTGTATGGCGGTACAAAGGGGCTGTGCAAATCTAGCCTCTTGAAATCGGCTTTTATCGTCGGCATGCATTAGTTCCTCTAGATGTTGTTAGTTTCACGCTATGTTTAGAAAGAGTTCAAGACATGCCTTCGATACTCCAATCAGGTGGAGTTTCCAGTCGCTGTAATTCCTCATCTAGTCCCTGTATGACTGACCGGAATTTCTCAGAGCTCAGGATCATCTCTCGCCCCATGCCTGGCCACTGTGCGCCTTGTCCGGTGAAGACGAAGCAAATCTGCGGGTTGATTGCACGCGCTTTCTCAAATGTCGAAACCGTCCCATCTTTCTCCACGATGGCAAAGGCTCGGTGTTGCATGTGCTCTCTTTTAAACGCCAGTGTATATGCAAGATCCACAGCAGCGGATGGGGTGTCATGTAGATAATCGTTGATTAATCTGATGTTGCTATCCAGTGATGTGGCCGACTTGGCAGAGGCGAGCAGAATGTGTGGTGGGCCTGGCCTCTCGTCGGATGCTACCCCAGATTGGGATCCTGCACCTACAGAGAGGGCAGAATCCAAGACAACCTTGAATTATTAGCAGACTTTCTTGGAATATCTTGCGGTTATGATCGGGCTGAATGCACTGATACATACATGCGCATTGGTACCACCTATACCGAATGAATTGACGCTGATCCTTTCACATCTACCTGCGGGCCAAGGTGTTGGATCCACAGGAACTTGCAACTTTGCTTCTTTGAAAGGGACTTAAGATAAAGAATGAGTAGTTTATCCCGCAAGGAACTAAGGAAGGTAATGTCTCACTGTTGGGATTTGGGGTATTGAAATGTATATTGGGAGGAAGAATCCTGTGCTCCAGCGCGAGTACGCTCTTGATCACACTGGTAATTCCAGAAGCACCTTCTGAGTGGCCCAAGTTTGGTTTCACCTAGTACGTATCAGACACCGAATTATGAAGACTTGTAGTTATTTCGACTCTCGACTCACCGCCCCAATATGTATGCCTTCGTGACCAAACACATTGGCAATCACAGTTGTTTCAGCTGTGTCGCCGACGATTGTTCCAGTTCCGTGACACTCAAAAAACGCTGTTTTACTAATATCGGAAATTCCTGCTTTCTGATAAGCCTTTCTGATGAGTGCTTCCTGTGCTTGCGACCCTGGAGTTGTTATGCTAGGTGTCTTGCCGTCGCAATTGACAGCTGTAGATCGTATCACAGCGCGAATGGGATCACCATCCCTGAGGCATGCATGTAACGGCTTGATGTAGATTGCGTTTACGGCTTCTCCTCTTCCATAGCCATCTGCAGAAGCATCGAATGTTTTCGAAATTCCATCTGGGGAGAGTGCCATAGTCTCCGAGACGGCATTTGTGGTCGTTGGCGTGATGATCAAGTTAGTCCCAGCCACCAACGCTGACGAACATTCGCCTGTGTATAGTGCCTGACACGCGTCGTGTAGACCTACAAGGGCCGCAGAGCAACCAGTGCGAAACGTAATACTGGGACCCCGCAGATCATACTCGTAGGATACTCGGTTCGAAAGGGCGAAATCCGCCGCGCTGACGACCCTGAACCGATCGATGGCCTGGGTGTCCTTGCTCATCAAATCCAACCAGTCCTCACCAAACACTCCAACATAACATCCAATATTCTTTCCACGGCATTGAGATGGGAGCTGGCCCCCATTTTCCAAACACTCCCATACAACCTCAAGCAGTATTCGTTGTTGCGGGTCGAGTTTCCCGGCTTCTAGCTTGCTCATGCCGAAGAATCCAGCATCAACCTGCGATATATCTTGCTGAAGGAAGTAGCCATGCTGGGTCCGAATCGCACCAGGACGAGTCTCATCGTAGAATGCTTCAATGTTGTATCGGTCCTCGGGAACTATGCAACGACCATCGCGTTTGTTGATCAACAGGTCCCAGAGCTCCTTCTCACCATTGACACCGCCGGGAAGCCTCATTGACATGCCAACAATCGCGATCGGGAATGGGACGGGCTCGCAGTTGCTGTACACCTCTGGTTGTACCGCGCCATGGTGGTCTTTACAGTGTGAAAGAATGGCGCTCGGTGAACTTTTAACATCCAGTCCGTCCATGATCAGGCAACTGTTTTCTCTGCCCGGCAATATTTGCGCTCTAACGTGGAGCAGGGACTTCCAAATTTTATCTGAGGATCCGGTGATGGTAGAAGAAAAGCGATACACCTTCCACCCAAGAACGTTTGAACGGTACCTATCTCTAAGTGTGGGTTGCACCCTTCATATTAAGTGCGACCACTTACAATCCGTACTACTAAGCGACAAGAACAACATTAAAAATCACGTACGTCTGCGGGATTGTCGAACCCAAGATCTTTCATCGCGCTCAAGTAGCGGTCAGCAGAGTTCAGAAACGATCTTAATTGTAACAATGCTACATCATTGTTTGGTCTAGACCTTGATGCTTTCTTTCTTTCCCTTTTTTTGCTTCCCTCTCCCTTTCTTCTTCCCCAATTAGTTGTCTCAGGTTGTTATTTCCGCACCTCTGCCCCCCATTCAATGGCCGCGTGCTGCCCATGGCACGACCTGCCTTCAACAATTGAGATAATGAGTATATTTGCATTGTCTATCCATCAACCAAGGACAAGACAACTGTGTGTTGCTATGTTCCGTGTTCCACACTCGGCGTCCCAAACATGCCTTGTCCTGTGTGCATTGTCACACGAGTAAAATCGGCGATAATGCAGTCAATGGCAGAGAGGACGGCAAGACGGGCGATCGCACATGCGTATTTGGAATGCCAGCAAACCCCGGCATGGCGTAAGAGCTAGCCTCGTCCTCAGTCCTACTCAGTTCTTCTTGGGCAATTCACAGGTCCATATAGAACGGTCGGTATGATGTGTTCAAACCGACACTGAGACAAGAAGTGGCCAAAACAGCACTTCAGCTCCCAATTTTCCGCCACTGGCACTGATCTGTATGTTTATTAGCCAATGCGGAGGATAAAAGCTGTCTCGTACTCTCTTTGCTTCTTAAGAAGAGAACTTCAAGCTTCAGGAACAAATAAGAGGTCGGAAACAAGGACATTGTACATTACTGTACCATCCCTTGCATGAAAACCCATACTATGCGCGTAGATCTACGCGCCCCCTTGCAGCCAGAGTTTTCTCTTCATACTGTTTAACTCCAGCGTTAGAGAATCATAAGTAGAGCATTGTGTGACCTGTCGTTTCCCTTTAATCTGACCGAACAGAAAGTCAACTAAGGAGCTTGAAGCGGTGAAGACCGAAGACAATGTAGCAGTGCAAAGACTATGAGATCGATTATTCCATCAGATCAAGAATGGTGCACCAAACGGAAAACGGACAACAACAAATACCCAATTGCAGAACGAACGTCAAAGCGATGCGAAAACAAGCGTATGTTTATGTGGGACTATTATGGCAATGATCTACATTCTCAAGGGGAAAGGAGTAAGCGCGAGCTGTCCCTGACGGGACGGACAAAAGACCGTGTCATACCGCAGGGGAGGGTACTCTGCTAGTGACTCGAGCAGAGGATCACAATTAGGCTTGGTTCCTTTCCTTGCCTAAGTTGTCGGTTTAGACTAATAAACTTTGACACATACGCTGTCTGAGACTTGAATGTCCTCTACACCAATCCGCTCGACCCTAGACTCCACACCCATAATAATTGATTGATCTGCTTATAAACATGTTGAGATACCGATCATCCAGAACTGGAATGTCCTCCTTTAGAAGTCTGAAAGGATCACCAATATAATCATCCTTTGTCCTTGTGTTGCAGGGAATGATGGGAGGAATGTTGCTCGTCCTAGATTTTTTTTTAAAGCAACTGGGATCCTCTCGGTGCCAGCGTGCAATATGTCTTCCAATCTCGAGAGAACTACATTACCATCAGAAGTCCAGCGACCATCCTTAACCAGAGGTCACCATGAAGTTCAACAGCGCCGTGAATATCGCAACTGTTGCTTGCCTTAGTGTTTCTCCCACCCTCGCCCTCGTAACCTCGTGCTTTGATGCCCTCGACTCCATTAGCAAAATACCCGGCCACTTTATCCTAAATGTTCAGCTGAACGCCTGTCCGGCAGGTTGCGCACCCAACATCGACCAGTGGAACAGCGATGTGAAGGACGAGATCCTCAACGAACTGTTGGAAGATGGTATCCAATACACTGGCATCAATGATGAGCCGGCACAAAAGGCATTTGTTAAATCAATTGATGACCTATATAACACGGTCGTCTCCAAGTGCCAGAAAGAGTCCGATGGTCTGAACCTCTGCGACGATGAAGACAAGGTACAACCATTCTTGGATTGCGTCAACAGCAACGCAAAAACGGCTGTTCTCAAAGGGGTGCCCCCATTGCTTCCCTACATCACGAATGACAGGTGCCAGAAAGTCGATGAATACTTGAACAGTGATCAGCTGTGGAAGGATGACTTTCCGGAACACTTCAAGTCATATGTCGACAAGTGCCACGATATCTAAATGTCATCAACACCAGCACTCTTCGGCATTTACATGCCTTGAAGGAAGTCACGATAGAGGTCTATTATAATAAATGGGAGGAACAATTTACAAAGAAACTTAGGGGATGCTGCGGTTCATTGCAATTGTACCGTTGAATTTCAGATTCTCTTGTATGAACGCAGCATATCTAATAAGTCATACATAATCCTTTGAATTTTCACAATATAACATTTTTTTCTATTTAAGAGGGACTGCCCGCCCGCAGAACGCACTGTAAGCGTGTCTGGACCAACAAGGGTTCAGTTTGGTGAAATGCATCTATGACATTCAAGTAATGATTTATCCAGCAATTTGGAGTTTCTCCTGAAGATACCTGAAGATACCTAAGCTTTCGAATCGTCATGTCGCACATAACACATAATTAGATTACTTCGGATCTAAGTGAAACTTTACTAGAAATAGACAGTAGACAGGCTCTGCCACACTGACGGCACAAGTTAATTGTAACACTGTAAATGCTCTGGATCGCTCGAAACAGCAACAAGAGAGAACAAAGACTCGAAACGTAGTTGACAGAGACACTTTTGCAAGACCTAGTTGATATCTACGAAATATAGTATATGCCTCGAAATGTGGGAAGCATATGGATCTTTTGGGGTTGAGAAGTTGTCGTCAAGGTATGGATATATATTTCTGTCGAGTTCAACTGCTGCTCTACGGGCTGCGAGATGGCTTTGCGAGATACATGGCCTACTTCGCCTTAATATAGACGAAACCTCGAAGGAACATAGCTAGACTAGGCTTCTCTGTTCCAACTGACTTCTTCCCATGTAAAGTGTAGAGAGTGCAGGAGTTGCATGGGCGACGATGATCTCAACAGGGAAAGGAAGGGATCTGTAAAATGTAGCCTGTCACATCCGATTCCGTGGCAAAGAGGGTGTAACACTGCCATTGAAATGATCTGACGTGCCATAATACGGTACTTGAAAAATGCTATCTTTCTACGAAGAAGTGTACTTCATACTCGTATCTTGGTGGGGTGACATTCTAATGTACCTGATATATCCAGAAACGCTGTCCTTCCCATAACCGAGCTTTATTACTCAGATAGGCAATGTAAAGGGCTACGATGGCAATATATTTTTGTTACATATCTTAGTAGTGGAGACCTCTGACATCCGAGGTGACACAACCAGAAGACTTACATAAGAATACATTATGTTATAATCTCCCTCCTCTCCCCAGGAGCCCAACACGTTCAGTGCCCATCCAAAATCAATAGTACAAGATGTCCCTGTTCTCCTTGTCCGGCAAGACTGCTCTAATCACCGGCGGCACCCGAGGAATCGGACAAGCAATCACCCTCGGGCTCGCTGAGCACGGCGCAGACATAATCCTCGTACAGCGCTCAACAAAAATCTCTGACACCCAACCGGCCGTAGAACGGCTCGGTAGGCGCTGTGAGGTGGTGCAATGTGATCTTGCCGACCGCGAACAAGTTGAAGGACTGATCAGCAAAGTTGTCGTCACTCAATCAGTCGACATCCTCGTCAACTGCGCCGCAATTCAACACCGCAGTCCGGCGGTGGACTACGATACACTCCATTATGAAGCGGTAATGCAAACCAACTTGACAACTCCATTCGTTCTCTGTCGCGATATTGCCCGCCACTGGATTTCGCAGGGGAAGCGCGGTAAAATTATCAATGTGGCCAGCGTGGGCAGCTTCCAGGGCGGTATCAACGTTTCGGGGTACGCGGGAAGCAAGGGGGGCTTGCTGCAGTTGACCCGTGCGTTCAGTAATGAGTGGGCTGGGAAGGGAATCAATGTAAATGCCATCGCTCCAGGGTATGTGATCCAATACGCGTTTCTAGCCAGGAGGTTCTTTCAGGACGACTGATTCGTTTTATTAGGTACATCGAAACCGATATGACCGCTGATACCCTGACGGAGCCACACCATGCAGCCTATCGTGAGTCTATTATACCACGAATCCCTGTGGGCAGGTGGGGAAAGCCGGAGGATATGAAGGGGGTAGCAGTTTTTCTGGCTAGCCAGGCTAGTAATTATGTTAGTGGGGAGGCGATCGTGGTTGATGGGGGTTGGTTGGCACGCTGATCAGCCTGATGTATCATGCCCATGACCTGGAGTAACTGCGCTCCACGGTATCCATCTGACATATCAGTTGGTGCTCTACGTATTATATTGCGAGTTATACTCCATAACTGTCTTATACTTCACAATGACACGTAGCAAAGACGGTTTCCACCCCCCTCTACCAACAGCACTCGAGCCATTTTGTCGATATGAATCGAGCTTCGTGGAAGAACGCTCCATCAGCAGTCGTGGCATAGTATATCTCATAACTTTCATGAATGCTGAAGGAACAAGCCATGTTATTCCCAAAGCCTAGTACACGATCCTGATGAGGTTAATCATCAGCAATGGCAGGCACTTCTTATACTAAGCGCTTTCTTCTGCTAAGTTTTCTTCCTTCGCTCTCTGATCCTTTTGCGATGTCCACCTCGTGCAAGAAACCAATAGAAAGGACAGGACTGGTGCCGCTGCTGTTAAATACTAGATAACCCATGTTAGCTCGGAAGTGTCTGATAGAGGCAACAGGAAACGTACAAATACTCGCGTCACAGCACTACTGTACGCAGAAATGACCACTGGGATCTCCGTAGAGGGAACAAAAGAGCGCCATCCTGAAGCCCCTGCGGATATCACTGCATTGGCGACCGTCGCAGAAGCGATATCGGCAAGTTCATTCTTGAGCTGAGTTTGGAAGACCGCTTCACCAATAGCCAGGAATATGGCACAGCTTGCGGAAATAACGAAGAGAAGGGTGGTCGCACCCACAGGCACAAGTCTTGGGGAACAGATGCCTGAACTCCTATGTGGGCCTATTAGAAAAATTAGCTTCTATTATCAGGGACAGCGTGCACGGGAGACCTGACCATGGTGACGATAAGAGAATATCCAATGCCACCTAAAATCTGGAATCCTATCCAATGACCATCGGATGTCGAAGGATGCAGAGTCGTCAAAAGCCCACCACCAAGTGATACCATTGCGGTGCCGAAAATAAGAAAGGGGTTCCACCGTCCCAGTTTGGTCACCAGACCCGCCGCGATTAATGAGGTGAGGACGTCGGATATGACGGTGGGCAAATACTTGACACCACTTGAGGTTGGAGAAGCCCCAAGAACAGCTTGGAACCAGATTGGAAGCCAGTATATGATACATTGAAACGCTCCATTTGCGAAGAAGGAAGAAGCACAAATAAGGGAGATGTTTCTGCTAGAGGTGAACTGTCGGGGAGGAATCAAAGCTGCTTCCTGCATATGAAATTGCCATCCGACAAATATGCACATCACTACCCCAGCACCTGCGAATAATCCAATTATATTTGCCGAGTGCCAGGAGTATCTCTGACTGGTTCCACCAAATTGTAGTGCGATTAGCAGCATGCTAACAGAACCAGCAAAGAGCAAGAAGCCAACGACATCCAAACTCCGTAGTTTTATCCCTAAGGGTATACTTTCGGTGGGAGCCCGTTTGATGTGGAAAAATAACAGTATAATGACGGCGGAGAATCCGGCGATAGGGAGATTGATGTAGAAACACCATCGCCATGTAACATGTTGGGTAAGTGCTCCCCCGAGAATAGGCCCGACCATGCTTGCAATGGCAAAAGTCGAGTTTAGGGTTCCAGTCCAGACTGCTCGCTTGTGAAGCGGGATCACGGAAGTCAAGATAACCAATCCATCAGCGAAGATCCCGGAAGCTCCTAGACCAGCAATAGCCCTTCCCACTAAGAGGACTGGGGATGATGGAGCAAGCGCACAAACTAAACTCCCGACCTCGAACAGAGCAACATAGCTCAAGTAGGCAACCTTTTTCGAAAACAAGCTGTAGGTCTTGCCGGCAACGGGTTGGCTGGAACATCTTCACAGGCGCATTAGGTGAGCCCTTCGCTTCCACAAGAATCTGTCAGATCCCTGGTTGGTACTTACAGTGAAATAAAGAACGCGCTCCCATACCAACCCACATCTCCGATTGAATGGAAGTCCGAAGTAATGACTGGAATCGCCCTTGCGATCAAGTTGAAGTCCTATTCCAAGGATTAGCTATACTTATTGATGCAACATGAGTGAAAAGGGGCTCTACCAAGCCAACCAGGAAGGTGCAGAGGCAGAGACCAATGGAAAGGAGAAGTAGCTTGGGGCCTTTCACTTCGTTGTCAGGGTCTATTCCTCCGTCTGTTTGAAGAATCGCGTCTGTGGAAGAGTCTTTCTCCACGCGCATTTCCAAGGGTGCGTCTCTTCTCGCGAGGTTGCCCATTCTTGATGGTTCTTTGCTCAGGCAAGTTAAACCGATGCTGAAAGAAGGCAAGAGAGGAGCACCGCAAGGATCATATCGCGGCTTCCGTAGTAGCTAAATGGCTGAACAGAAGTAATAAGCAGAACGTCTGGGAGGACAGAGATTGAGACCGGGAAAGGCTAGTTCCTCCTATGCCCTTGATTAGGACACCTGGACAGCAGAGGCTAGTATACATAGAAAGATGGACAAAGAGCACATCTTTTCATTCTACGCTTAGCTGCATGCTCGATTTACATTCTTACAGCGCGTAACGAGACAAATGAACCGATGGTATTGGTATACTTGATCGCATTGATTTTGGCATAACATAAGGCGTATAGTCGACAAGAAAAAAAAAACCACACATTACAGTAGTTCCAAGTTCCTGGTGGACGGATGGATTCCAGCAGAAGTATCGAGAGAGGTAGAAAAATTTTTTTATCCTACGAAGCTACTTGACACTTGACCTATGGCTTCTGCTGCCCAATGAACTGGAATTTAGCATTTATGACAGTTGTTGGTCCCCAGTGAGATCCCTGTCCCAACAGTACCACGTCATGTTGTGATCTGCGCCTCCATACATAGCCGATCATGATACAACCTCATAACTTATAGTTGCCAATAGCCTCCTTTTGTTCCAGTCACATCTACCAGGGTACTTAAATTGGAGTGCACCCGGTGAAATGTGACCGGAACCTTCCCCGTGCATTAGTGCTTAACCTATCACGCGCCATTTATTGGACGGCACGTATTCCCGTGGCAGCTCAGCACCCCAAGCATATCGCCGAGTTATTGGAGCCAACAACATCAATATTATAACTGCCCATGTTCATTTCTTAAGGGCTAACGATCGCCGATCACGCCCGGGGAAGGCAGGTAGAGCCTGACACCACTGCGAGGCTGAAATATCCACGGAGCAGGATTAGACGCCCGTTAGACACCGTAGACGTCAACAGTGTGACGGCTGAGAGTAGTCTGCTGTAGATACTGCGAAAATTTTTCCTTGGCATAGTTCCGTCTGATTTTTATTGCGTTGTATGGAGGCAATCAAGATTATGTTCAAAGCCAGTAATCGATATTCATTCTGTCCGCCGCGAACCAATCTCTGCCACTGTCCAATCCAATATTATCTAAATCGTAATCATCTTAACTATTGAAGCTAGCACTGCTGCTGCTCGATAACGTTGGCTATGTACTGCTGGTACTCTCCAAAATTCTTGATACCCTTCGGTATACCATTTGGTTGCAGTCCCTGCTCCTCCATTAGGTTCGACCGATTTTCCATGGCCTTTTGCCACGAGGGCCTGCTCTCCATACGCTTCTGCCATGCCTGCACGTTCGGGTATGGCGCCAAGGGATCCTCCCCGGACGGAGTAAGCAAGGCCATGTTAAGGCGGGTATTCCAGGGGAGAAATGCTAGGTCTGCAAATGTACATTTGTCCCCAACAAGCCATTCCTTGCCTTCAAGGATCGTATCAAGAACGCCCAACACACGATGACCTTGACAAGATGTGGTGTCAATTCTTGATTATAAC
Organism: Aspergillus neoniger CBS 115656; assembly: GCF_003184625.1. Taxonomy (NCBI): domain Eukaryota; kingdom Fungi; phylum Ascomycota; class Eurotiomycetes; order Eurotiales; family Aspergillaceae; genus Aspergillus; species Aspergillus neoniger. Next base: position 402,434 of record NW_020291156.1, on the reverse strand, counting down.
CTGCCATATGACTTTACTTACCTTCCATGGATTTGGTCCAAGGGCTAATTCACACATTAGCAAGCAAGATTAGCCATGCCAGCGCCGGAAATACTGTATTGATGCGGGATCATAGGACCAGGGGTGCCTTACGAGTCAACCAGACGGTAATAGGTTTGGTCATGTTGTTGATGGAAGGGGGTTCACTCGGCAGTAAGTTCGCAATTGATGGGGGAGGTACCAGGTTGAGTAGGAGATGCCTTCTTATGTTTCTGTTGAGGAGCATTCAGGAAGGGGAGTGTTCAGGACTCGTCCTAAGTGACGAAGTGATGTGTTGTGATGCCTGTTTAGCATGACAGGGATTCCACAAGGCTGTCGCCGTGGTCATTTCTTTGTTCCATTCCTGCCTAGTGTCATACGGGCTCTTGTAGAGTAAGCCATCCTCGATGTTGGTGTGTCTACACTAGAACTGGTTAGTCATATTTTTAGTGCTTATCATGGCATCTTAAATCCACCGGGGCTGCTCGGAGGTGTAGTGTTGGCGTACAGCGGGATGTACGGCGTAATACCTCTCGTGCCCATTAGTAAAGCCGACGGAATCAGAGAGCAATATCTTTTCAATATTGCTGCCCATGAATATTACTACATAAGTCAAGTAGATAAATTATAACGAGGGTTTGCCATATGTTAGTCAAGGAGCGATGAGGAAACCGAGCAAGGACTCGTGGAAATGCATCCTCATTCCTCCTGAATTTATTCAGTTGGTGTTAGTTCTTATCCGGTAGATTCATGTTTTCTTGACCCCAGGGCGTACTCCTTACCAATTCATCTGTGATATCATGGCTATTAAGCGCATTGATATCCATTTCCAGTGTGACACGGCAAGACATGGGATGAGGAAGTGAAGGTAGGAAGCTTATCTGTAATGGGCTATTGACTATATAACCGAGGTTTATGCGAGCAAGATCTCTTTTAAAAGAACCACTTAAGATATCACATACCTAACAGGGTTTCCAGAGAAAGACACGAACTCGTCAAAAAATCTATAGATTGATCCAGTAGGTAGAATGGTCCTTACAAAGGTATTGCAAATAATTAAGGAAAAACAGCGACTTCTACTGGGATGAATACGTAGGACGCAATGAGACAGGAATAAATATACTAAGCCACAGCCACACCCCAGGAATATGCCTTCAGAGAATTATTGCAAAAGATATATTGTACAGCTTAATTCTTCACTATGCTGGTCGTACTTATGATTCCGGCTTCTGCCTGGTGGCTAAAGCGAAAACAATACTAACTGAAGTAGATGAACTCCGGCCAGAGAACACACACTCTGCTCAACACCCTTTCGATAGCCATAACCTACTACAGGGATAGCCCTTGCAGCGCAGTATGAGGAGAAATACTGATTTAGTTTAGAATTGAAGGCGAACCATGACACCACTGCTTTCGTAATCGCGAGGGCAGGCATATAAGCTATTTCAAGAATAGTATTTCTGCTCCCAGCAAGACTCAAAATGTTCAACTTTTTTTCCCCAAACACCCAGACAACATGCGCATTCTCTGTCTACACGGCTATGGCACGAGCGCCGAGGCCCTCCAATACCAGCTGTCGGGCCTGCTTCATTCGGCAGATCCTAGCTGGGAGTTTCATATGCTATCTGGCGAGATTGAATGCTCGCCTGCACCTGGTTTGTAAAACCCTTTGAGAGTCCTACCGGAGAGATAGAAGATCTAACCACTATTCGATGACCCGCTCGAAGGCATCGAAACCAACTTTACTCCCCCATATTACTGCTGGTCACGCACATTTGACGCACCATCCATCGAGGAGGCTCACACCTTAATCACCGAAGCGATTGAGGATGAGGGTCCCTTTGACGGTATCCTAGGATTCAGTCAGGGAGCCTCAATCATTGCCTCCTTCCTCCTCGAACAGACTGCCAGCCACCCCGAAGAACCACTCCCATTTCGGTTTGCCATATTCTGCTCGACAACAATTCCCTGCTCCTCGGACCCTAACTACTGCCAGTCCTTAATGGGAGGTCTGTCTCGGCAGGATCAGCAGCGGATCCGTTCTGGGCAGGATGATCAGCTTGCACAATTGCCCACATCTATCAAGGCACCAATTGAAGAATTTGTCAAGGTGATCAAGGCAGGCCGGTCGATTACTCGCGAGCCAGCTCGCTTCTTTCTGGACCGGGCTATCGAAGAAATTCCCTGTGCCTTGCACCCGGACCATTTTGCGGGCCGCCTCTCGATCCCTACCTTGCATCTACGGGGTCATAATGACCTCCCTGGGTTATCTGACTGCGCCTTGCTAGTAGAGGAATTCTGCAACCCCAACTGTCGCAAGACCATTCTTCATTCTGCCGGACATGATATCCCGAGAAGTGGGTCGGAGCTGAGGCAATTCAGGGCCGGATTGGAATGGCTAATTGCGCAAAGCCAGTTGACACCTCAGTAAGAAGTCGAAAACAGGGAAATCGTCTGGGCTAGCTTTTGTGGCGTTATTATATAGAAGCATACCTTTTTCTACATTGTCAATGCGTATGCATTATGTGCAAGAGGTACTCGGACTTGTTGCGTCCTCGAACCAGCGGTATGTCTCAGAACATTTCCAGCAGACCTGCAGAGAGCATTGCGGGCAGTTTGAGCGGTGTAACATTGGTAGCGGGAATTCCCGCTTCTATGTATAATGTTCCATAATGTGCCGAAGAATGAAATGCGCAGCATTTGACCTGAATTTCAATTGGTGGAGCGTGGGGGCTGAGCTACATACACTCCAAGAAAAATGATCTAATGGAGAGGTCGGGTGGCCCCACTCGGTACATGATCCATCCCACTGGTACATGAGCCCCAGGTCCAGATTTCCCTCATGGACCAAGGCGAACCTGCTGAAGGCTGAGTATTGCTCCCTCGCCTCCTTGCAGTGTTCTAGATTTGGGGTACAGGAGAGATCAAGGAAACATTTTCGGCGCGATAACCTTAATAGCCTTTGGTGAGATTATGAGCTCTACTGATGGGCCTTTTCAGGGAAGGAGACTCAACCTTGAGAATCTAATTTTAACAGGATAGATAAATCTTCAGGTATCCAAGAAGTACACTTTGGAACTCAAATACTAGATATACCCCCAAAGCAGATCTAGGTCACTGCCATATGGCCTGACCGCAACGCGTGAAGATTGAAGCAAGGGGGAAGGGAGGGAAGGGGCTTGTGATGAGGAACTCACGTGCCGGATTCGCCAGCGGTGCACGCTTGGAATTTGGCTGCTAGCTTTTCATATCTGTCATCGTTAAATGTACCCATAACAGAGTGTGATATGCACTACGAACCTAAATTCCCTGAGTGCAAAGCGTGCTACTTAAGACCCACATCGGTCCAGACCTTTTGCCTACTGTCATCCTTGAATATGCAGGTCCCCGGATCTATACGCCAGGCAATGATCGGTATTTTAAATCTACGTCACAGGGAAGCTTTTCCCGGAGATCGGATCGAGCAAGCCAAGCTAATCCGGCTACGTGGGACCGATGATCAGAACCCCTTCGAAGAAGTTTAATCGTCCATTATTATGGACGCATTGCATTTATTATGGTAACGGGTCACTTTGCTGCACCAATCCACAATACACGAGGGCGAGGCAAATTTAGTTCATGGCCGTCATTGTGAGAGGTATCCATTGTTGCAAGCCCCATAAAAATAGGAGTAATAAGCAAATCTTGTATAGTAGCCGATTAATTCAGGTCTGCTCAATTGGCGTCCTTTCACCCGCCACCGTGCTTGTGCAAAGGACCTCAGCGGTCCGAATCTAGTCTCAGTAGCCACCTGAGGATCACGGTTTCGTACATTACAGCAAATGTTATAGTTTCAACCTACTTCTGTAAATGGCTGAGACACATTTTGTCAATTCCAAGAGTATGCACAGGCGAAAGCTCTATTACCCTTCGTGACGGCAAGGCGAGCTCACCAACAAAGCGGTAAATGAAATCACAGCGTACAGCTAATTACGGAACAGGAGAAATCCTCGTTATTTGGTGTATTTGGCAGGTTTTGAATCAGCCATCCCTTGGAAAGACAGCCATAGAGAACTCACGCAAAGCCGTTCCTTGCAGTCTCCATTGATTTTCTGTATTGACCCAAGGCTTGTATACGTATCGTTGCACATGTTACATTCTTTGAACAGGGTCTGGAACCAGTAATATTAGAATGCCATATTTGTTGCCGTCGGCAAGGTATAAGACAGCAAATGAGGGGAGTAACTTGAATCCAGCAAAGCCTAAAGGAATGTAGCGGTCATGCGCACACACTACACAAAGATAGAAGAGAACAATGCCGTTGCTTCATTCTGCAGAACAGCAAAATACCCTTGTTGCTACGACATGCCACTGCCACTTGCATAGACCTGCGTGGGCTCTGTCCTGATACTCAAAGACGCAGACTGATCTCCAATGACTTTGTCACACTAGTACGCAGCTTCCTTCATGATTTTGTCTTTTAGCTGCCCTCACCTGCAGTGATACCCACAGGAGAGACTTGGAGTCGGAAGGTAGTAAGCTATCCGCTAGCCGATTAGCGAATCTGCCGCTACATAGACCATCGTGTCTTGTAGATAGGATCGCCGATCACATCCACCTTGACGCCCAGAAACAAGCAGTGTCCTTGCGTGGTTTTGCAAGCCTTGCATAGCGGTCGTCATAGCATGTAGCAGAAAGATCAACAAGAGTCTAAGTACCCCTAAGCTCTGTGACGGGCGGTGGCAGTGCTGTGAACGGTTTAATCCGGATATGATGTAGGTTGTGGTAGAGATTGTATATACGTATAAAGAATGGAAGTAAATGCAGAAAATGTGCCGAAGACTTGAGATAACGGAAAATTAGTCAACGTGAAGTTACTTGATTAAGAGACCACCTTAGTGCATTGAGGTGACACGGCGTCGTGACGGCCTACCACTATGAACAATACATCATCATGCCCGGAGCCTATTGCAGTGATAGGCCTGGGCTGCCGTTTTTCTGGCCAGGCGGCGTCGTTAGACGGCTTCTGGGAGATGTTGCGAGATGGACGAAAGGAACATGGCCCTGTACCCGGTAAACGATATCAAGCCGCGGCGTGGAAGCATCCGAGCCATGAAAGAAAAGGTGCCGTACGTCCTCCCTCCTCTGCTCCTGACAACAACTCCTCGACACGAATGACATTGAGTCTGAACAAAACCAATGCCACTTAGATCAACCATGACAGCGGGTTCTTCTTGGAGGAAGACCCGGCATGCTTCGACGCCCCTTTCTTCTCCATCACAGCAAAGGAAGCCGCGGGCATGGACCCGGCACAGCGCCTATTGCTTGAGGTCGCATATGAAGCCTTCGAAAATGGTACGCAGCCCATCATCTCTGATCTCGTCGCAAGGTGCAGCGAGTTGAGCTAATTGGGATAAATGGCATCTGCAGCCGGCGTCCCCATGGAGTATCTTCCCGGGAGTTCCACCGGTGTTTACAGCGGCTGTATGACGAACGATTATGAATTACTCTCCACCCGTGATATCATGGATATGCCGCACAACTCAGCCACGGGGAACGGGCGGACAATGCTAGCGAACCGCATATCGTGGTTCTTTGACCTGCGAGGGCCCAGTATAATGATGGATACAGCGTGCTCCTCCAGTCTGACAGCACTGCACCTCGCCACCCAAGCATTGCGTGCTGGCGAATGCCGCATGGTCAGTGGTCCATAGTGAACGCGACGCTCCTGCAACCTTGGAACCCTAATTAACGTGAATTTTAGGCGCTGGTTTGCGGTGCTAGCATAATATTGCACCCCAACTTCACACAACGACTATCCTACATGCATATGCTCAGCGCCGACGGGATCAGCCATTCATTTGATAGCCGTGCCAACGGATATGGACGTGGTGAAGGCCTCGGGGCAGTCCTACTAAAGCCTTTATCCCAGGCGATAGCCGACGGGGATGTAATTCGTGCCATAGTGCGGGCCACTGGGGCTAACCAAGACGGCCGGACGCCCGGGATCACCATGCCCAACGCCGAAGCACAAGCAGATCTCATCCGGGCGACGTACCGACAGGTAGGGCTGTCAATGCGAGAAACAGCATATTTTGAAGCACATGGAACGGGAACCGCTCTGGGTGTAAGTGACACTGCTCATGCCTTGATGCAATCCGTTACTTGAATGTTGACACACCAGTTTGAGTAGGATCCTACGGAATTATCGGCCATCGGCGCCAGCTTTGGGGAAGAACGTACGCCAAACGATGAACCTGTTTATGTTGGCTCCGTTAAAAGTAATATCGGTCACACGGAAGGAGCAGCTGGAGTGGCCAGTCTTATCAAAGTCGTACTATGTCTGGAGAAAGGGACTCTGGTACCAAATGCAGGCTTTATGACTTTGAATCCTAAAATTCAGACAGAGAGATGGCGACTGCGTTTGAGTGATATAACCCAGCCATGGCCTTCCCATCTCCCCCAGCGCGCCAGCATCAACTCCTTTGGATTTGGTGGCGCCAATGCGCACGCCATCCTTGAAAGTGTGGCTCAGTATTTTGGCACCGCCCCTCAGACAATACCTCGATCGCCCATCGGTATTGCGCAGCTGGTAGTAGTGTCTACGCATGACAAGGCTGGTTTGGATCGGACCGCTCAGAAATGGACGCATGCACTCGAGGCGTCGTCGGACACTCCCCCATTGACCGACCTGGCGCATACCATGGCTACCCGACGCTCAAAGTTTGGATTTCGCAGTTTTGTAGTTGCCGACACACTTGATGGTCTGAGGGAGGCATTGGGGCGAGGATTGGCCAATTTTCCACGTGCCAGGCGCCAGCAGCAGACTGCGCTAGCATTTGTCTGCACTGGTCAAGGGGCGCAATGGACTGGTATGGGAATTGAACTGGTCGCATTTCCTGTATTTGCGGCCAGCATCCATCATAGCCAGGAGGTATTGACCGCCCTTGGCTGCCAATGGGATTTGGCCGAGGAAATCCGTGCTCATGCAAGTACAACCCGTATTAACCGCCCTGATCGCAGTCAACCGGTCTGCTGCGCGCTCCAGATCGCTTTGATTGACCTACTGTCTGACTGGTCAATTACTCCAAAAGCAGTAGTAGGGCATTCTAGTGGCGAAGTTGGTAAGTATTGTCTGGCGATCTTATGGTGCATGAGTGCTGATTTGTTACTCCAGGAGCTGCATACGCGGCTGGATATCTCACCCACGAGGATGCGATCAGAATTACCTACTTCCGTGGTGTCTTCTCGCAGCGTATTGTTGAGAATGGGCCCAGTGGAGGCATGTTAGCAGCCGGCGTATCCGAGCAAACTGCCCGAGACTATCTACAAGCCTTGTCTCTGGAGGCTGTTGTTGTTGCTTGCATTAACAGTCCGTCGAGTGTGACGCTATCAGGAAATAATGATCAGATCAATTATCTGGCTGAATATCTTCAGGCCAGGGGGCATTTTGCACGGAAGTTGCGTGTTGATACTGCGTATCATTCCCCTTACATGCGCGCTTTAGCTGATGACTATCGGGATTCCATTGCATTGATTAAGCCAGTGAATCTACATCAAGGGAAAATAGCAATGTTTTCCTCCGTTACAAAGACGCGTGTTCAACACCCTGATGAACTCGGGCCGGATTATTGGATACGCAATCTCGTCAGTCCCGTCGAATTTGCTGCAGCAGTGGGCCAGCTGGCCACTATGAGTGAGGCTGGTCCTCGACGCCGGCGCGCAGTAGCTGTCCCATGGAGCGCCATCCTCGAGATTGGCCCGCACGAGGCCCTTAGGGGTCCATTCACCCAGACACTTCAAGAGGTCAATGCGGGTCTGACTTCCTTGCCTTACCTGAGCTTAGTGCAGCGGAAGAAGGATGCACTACATACATCTCTACAGGTAGCCGGTGTCCTATGGAGTATTGGATGTCCCATAGAGATTGACCGGGTAAATCGGAGCTTGCTTTGCGATTATAAGCCACAGTTGAGCCAGTCGCTCCTTCCGTCTTATGCTTGGAATCATCAGTCCAGGTACTGGCATGAGCCGTACGAATCAAGTCAGTTACGTCAACGTGCCCAGCCTCGCCATGATTTACTTGGGGTCGCCTGTGATTATCAAAATAATATTGAGCCTCGATGGCGGAATTTTCTACGCCTCTCGGAGCATCCATGGCTGGCTGACCATGTCGTGGCAGGCTCCATTGTCTTGCCTGCGGCAGGGATGGTGGCGATAGTAGCTGAGGCCGCACGTCAGTTGGCCGAGTCTGTGACCCTGGCCGGCATTGAGTTTCATGATTTGGAATTTTTCCGAGGCATGGTTATTCCTTCTGAGGAAAACGGACTTGAGATTCTACTTCATGTGGCCCCTCATGCCGTGGCTGGCTGGTACCACTTCGGCATCTTTTCTCGGCCAGAGGAATCCCCATGGGTTCAACATGCAAAGGGTAGCTTTACAATGGATTATGCGGGAGAAGAAGAGCAAATGGAGGACAGCACCACCGCATTGAACTGGGCGCGGACGGTCCAACAAGCTCGACAGACACAAACTGCGGCGAACCTGGCAGTGGGTAGTGAGGCGGTTTATGGCTGGTTGTCTGAGACTGGAGGTGTCACCATGGGTCCGACCTTCCGAACGATGCAGAGGGTTTTCTTCCATCCCACACAGTCTCGCCTGTTTGCATCAGTGATTGTAACGGATACTAAAAGTACCATGCCCCATGAGCAGGAATCGCCGTACTTTCTTCATCCATCATCTCTGGATTCGCTTTTCCAGGCTGCTGTACTCTCTTGTTCCGAGGCACTGTCTAACCAGAATGCTCAGATCCCCATTGCGGTAGACCGACTTTACATGTCCACCCGCTTTTCACCCTCAACTGGGGAGCAATTCAATCTTCATGTGGAAACGCACTGGGATGAGGAAGGCATTTCTCGATCAGAGGTTGTTGCATCGCACCCCACCTGGTCACACCCTGGCCTCGTACTGCAAGGTGTCCGACTTGGTCGGGTCCCAATGCAGTCCCGCCCGTCTGCTGCAGCTGAAAACATTCCTCAGAGCCGCTTTTCATCACTAGTCTGGGCCGAGCATGTGGATTCCTGGGCCGAGCATTGTGATGGTACACTCTCATCATGGCTTAGAAGCGTGTGCCATACTCATGGCGATGCACGCATGCTGGTGGTGGCAGCAGAGAGCCGCTTTGACCACCTGATGCCGGCTCTCCAGGAGCTTGTCCCAACTGGCAAATACCGGCCCCAGCTGCAACAGCTAACGGTCATCTTAGTAGATATAAGTCCAGATGGTTCAAGTGCGCGGGTACAGGCTTTACAGCAAGTACTACCAAGCTGCCAACTACTCCCTGTGCTCACCCTTGCGGAGGTAGCTTCGTCACTGCCAGACGAAGGAGCATACGACGCGGTCCTACTGGATCACCCCGACCTGTGGACTGGCAGACAAGGATTTCCCCTTTTGGATGATATTAACAGAGTAGCCCAACCAGATGGCTGGATAATTGCGTCCATCCCAGCGGGTATGCAGGATGAGGTCTCTGAAAATCTTGACAGACATGCCGACTGGAAGGTACACGGGATTGCTTCTCAGACAAACTCACTACTTATCCACCGGCGAGATGAAGCTTCTTCGTTACTAGACCCTATCATCTACGTCCTGGCGCCCGAGCCAGCTGACATTTTCAATGCTCTGTTACAGGAGCTCACCCCCTTGATCGAGGAGCAGGGCGCCCGGGTGGAGAGAGTAAGCCCCCATGAGGTATCAAAGTTGAAGGACAAGCAGGTTATTTCGTTGATGGAACTGCACGAGTCATGGACGCTCCAATGGACTCCCGCAGATATGGAATGCATGCGCACGCTGGTTCAGGCGAAATACATACTCTGGGTGTCGCCCGCACCCTTGGACACAGCCGCCTCTTATGCGGCTACTGGTGCTACAACCGGGCTGTTACGAACTTTACGGAATGAAAACCCCAACCTGGACCTACCTCAGCTTTTAATAGAGGAGAAGGATGTTGCGCGGGATCCTGGTCATCTTGGCCGTAGTATTGCACGTCTTCTACGACTAAGCCACCAGTCGCGGTCGCGACCCCGGGATTACGAGTACTTACTGCGCGACGGCCGCTTGCATGTACCACGCGCAATTGCATACTCTCCATTGGATGATGCGATGGAAGCAGCTGTACATGGCCCGAAACCTATACTGGCTGAGTTGACGGAGGACACCCGACCGCTGCGTCTACACAGCAAGTCATCCGATCTTGAGGCAGCGCAATGGCAATTGGACGACCGACTAGCCACTGCGATAGCGGAGGATGAAGTAGAAGTTCACCTTCATGCTATTTCACTTCCCTCTACAACAGCAAAGACCACGGAGGCTCGCGTCCCATTGACAGAGGCCTTGGGCACTGTTTGCCAGGTCGGACAGTCTCTGATATCGGTCTTCTCGATTGGAGAGACGGTGCTGTGTGTGATACCTGGCCAGACCATATCCACTCGGGTTCGTTTGCCCGAGAGCTCTGTCTTGACTTGTCCTCCGCAGCAAGGCCCCGCGCAATCTCTCTCCATGCCGATCGCGTATTCTACCGCCTATACCAGCCTTGTCAATGGAATGCATCAAGTATCCGGCTCTATTCTGATTGTGGGCTCTGTTAATCAGACACTCAGGGCCACTGTACACTGTGCCTTAGCGGCAAGGATGCAGGTGTTTGTTGCCGTGGATGGTGTTGTAGAGGAGCTACGTGCCCAGTACCCCGTCTTGAAAGACCGGATTATCTCCCTCCATCGGTCACTTCCAACCACCATCGCCCGTTTGACTAGCGGCAGAGGAGTCGAGCTCACCGTCTGTAACCTCGCGGGAGCATCTAGCCGACAAGCAGCGTCTTGCCTAGCGCCTGGGGGTCGGTATATTGACCTGAGTGGGGACCTACAACTCTCGGCACTACCCCAGAAGATCTTAGAGCAGGGCTGCACTGTCACCTCACTCTCTCTGTCTCGGATGCTTAGGGATACTCCGCGCCTGATACAGGCTAATTTCCACCGAGCTGTCGATCTCATCGCAGGACATAAGTCTCTCGTTCAGGTGGCATCCTATCCTGTCTTTCCAGTTTCACAGGTGGACGAGGCTATCTCTCATGCGAGGCGTTCCGGCACCCGGGTCATCCTTGACCTCCAGGCGCCAGGTCCCGTGGCAGTGAGACCTGTTCAACCCGAGCCAAGGCCGCTACCTAGTGAGAACACCTACCTTCTGATCGGAGGACTGGGCACAATCGGACTCTCACTAGCCAGCGCTCTGGTAGACAGCGGGGCCCGTCACATTGTTTTTTCAAGTCGCTCTGGAGCAACACAGCCAAGTCAACAAGCCGCTCTGGATGCACTACGCGCGCGTGGAGCCCGAACGGAGGTGATACGCTGCGATGTTGCCTCCGAACATGACGTGAAGCAACTCCTGACGCACGCAGCCTACCACAACTGGCGCATCCGTGGCATCATCCAGTGCGCCACCGTTCTCAAAGATGCGATGTTCGACCAGATGGACTGGGAATCCTGGCAACAGTCAACACGGGCTAAGATCCAAGGAACGTGGAATCTGCACCAGGCGTTCCAAGCCACACGGCCGCTAGACTTCTTCGTCACTCTCTCCTCAATCAGCAGTGTCATCGGCAACATGGGCCAGGCCAACTATGCCGCGGGGAATGCTTTCATGGATGCCCTAATGGAGTGGCGGCACCAACATAACCTCGCCGGTTGTAGTATCAACCTGGGGCTCGTTGAAGACGCCAGCGGCGTGACAGATGTGGCTGAGTCTGCTGAGCAGCGTCGTCAGCGGTATCGGCACGTCTTGGGGACCGAGATCTCACAGGCAGAGGTGCAGACCCTTATTCGTCTCCTCGTCCAAGGCCAGATGCAACCTGCACCGCCTGCTCAGATAATTGCCGGGTTGGTTGATGTTCTGCCGCGTGAAGACGGCGCCAGTCCCTGGCAATTTGACCGCAAGTTCGATCATCGTGCTCGGATCACCGATCCTGAAGCCCAAGCTGCCACAGGCCCCATCAAGACGAGCGTTCTACTCAAACGAGCTGACTCAATAGACGAATCGATCTCGCTCGTTAGCCAGGCTTTGCAAACCTATCTGGCTCGGGCAATGGGCGCTGCTCCTGATTCTGTCGATCTCGACCTGCCTTTGTCTGCTTTGGGAGGTTGGTTTTCTGCTTCTTTCTTAAGATGATATTGTATCTGTATGCTAACGGCCAACTATTATAGTGGATTCGCTCAAAGCGACGGAAATGCAGACTTGGGTCAGTCGTGAATTAGGGGCTGCGTTGTCTTCCTTCGAGCTCCTCAGCTCCCAGCCTGTAAGGATCTTAGCTGAGAAGATAACCGCGGGGAGCTCTTTTGTCGCTGCGAAGGCTTAGATTTGGGGACATATATATAATAGGATGGCTCTATAGAATGGAACTCTCTGATGAATGAGAAACGCAGTACTCGCACAATAAACATTGGCTTTAAGTATATTTTTCCTTCAATTACACTGTCTTCATTTAGGGACGCGATATGATTGAGCCAGGCTACCACGAGTATTTGTCTATTTGTATGAAACTAGCCAAAAGTCATAGATCGCTCCTTTACTGTGTCGTGGTATCCTATTGAGATACACCCAAAGATGTCTTCAGAAGAGCCTGTGGATGGAGGTCATCTACTCAATACTTGATCTAGGCAACGAGTATCATCGAGGAAGATCTCTTCAGCTTATAGTGGAGATTATTTACTACTGACTGAAGAAAAGCTCTTTACAACTAGGTCCTAACCATTCGCGTTCAGTAATGTAAAGGGTTGACATTGTGGCTAGAATATATGCTACCCAACATCTCCTTTTACCTGACTTTGTCCAAGGTCATAGGTTCTTCCTCTCGCCAGGTACAGGAAATGTCTCATTTCAAACCCTGTAAATATCATGCAAGGGTTCCTAGAACGAAGATGCGCTCTCCATGGGTAGAGTCATTCTGATGGTCCAAAATATCCACCACTTTCAAGCCAGCCGCAGCAGCACGAGCCCTCACATCGGCCTCAGTCCACACTCCAACCTTGCGACTATCCAGGTTGTCTTCGACGACGACCTCCTGTCCGTCCGCCAACCTCTCCGAGACAACAATATGCCGAGTAGTATGCCACACCTTTCCGATGAGTTCATGTGCGGGCCAGGTCTCCCGGTAGAAAATGCCAGGGAATTCCTTGCTCGGCGTGACAACTGGCTCAGATGGTTCCATAGCGCGGGCGAGCGGCTCGCCGCCGTCGGTAAGCGCTTTCAGCACGGAGATGTACGCGCGCCCAGTGGCGGGCTTGAGAACCTTGGCTATCTGCTCGAAGAACCGGCTGCCTTGGTCGGCTTCGTATAGATGGCAGATACTGCCGCAGGCAAACACTATCATGTCGATGAGCCCACCTGACCCGTCGGAATGCTGCAAGGCAGGCAAGGATCCCATTTCCTCTGCCGAACCTAGCACCCAGGTCATTTGATCGACGTGCGCTGGGTCGGTGAGGAGGTGAGCTCGATCTAGCATGTGCTGTTCGTTGTCCAGGCCCAGGAAGTGCACTGCCGGCTGGCGTTTGGTGCCCTGTTTCTGGTGCTGGGCGCTCGCCAGGCCGTGGATGATCCGCCCTGAGCCTGTGCCCACGTCCAGTACCCTAACTGGGTTCGCGGAAGTGTTACGAGATACCATGTCCGCGAGCAGACGGGAATACAGCTGGACATCGTCCCAATTCCCGATCCACAAGTCGTAGTATTCGGCCAGATACTTGCTGTTGTAGCAGGTACTTTGGCGCGGATGGGCCGACTGGTTATCGGTGGGGTTATCGCTGGGGACGGTCATGGTGGGTTTGATGGAATGGATTTACAGAAGTCAACAATTATGCCGGTGATAGCCATGTATTTAACTTTTTCTGGCAGTTAGGGAACACAGCAGAGACAAATTCTTCCTGTATCTTGCTGGGTAGAAGATTAGGGTTCATGAGATCACAAATCTTTGCAAGTACACCGTGAGGGGGGGAAGTTCCAGACGAAAGCTCTTCTGCACCACTTCCAGGCAAAGTAATAAGTTTAGGACTCTTTGCAGACGCAGGACTGATAGAAATGTACTCTTAAACCTTGAGTAGAACTATTCATGCATTAGTGGCTGTGGTGGCTGAGGTACACTAGTCGCGCAGTGGGAAGCATTGAATGCAGGAGGATGTACGATTTCGAATTGGAAGATTGTAAAGCCGCTATGGACCTTTCCTCGCCTAACCCATCCCCGTAAACTCTGTCTTGCATCGTTCCAGACACCGCTACCCCTATTTCTAGAGACACTCAGAAAAGAATCTAACCGGACGCCCCCAATTTTCCTCCTGCGTCAGCCACGTCGTAATCTTCTGCAGTCCCTGGGCAATGTCACGAATCCAGTCAAGCGAGTTATTCGCCACCGCGCCAGTGAGGGAGACACAGAGATCAGTACCGTCCTTGCCGGACGCACCAGCATCGACCATCAAGCCACAAGTAGGCTGAAAGAAGATCTCCTGCCGCTGAATATGCTCGTGCAGGCGTCTCTTGTCGTCTGCCTTGAAGGTCGTTGTCCCGGTCCAGTTGAAGATCAAGTGATCAGCTACTGCAGGGTACAGGTCTTTCATACGAGGCAATTCCTCAAGAATGCGCCTCCACGGTGCGTTCGCGTAACGCGTTATCAGAGCTTGTTGGGCTTGGGCGCGATAAAGCAATTGCAGTACTGTCTCGTTTGGATCATAGGTGATCCGCTCTACGTTGCCTGTCAGTGTAGGCCCGGCAACGCGAGCCCCGTCGAGCGGGCCTTCACGCGGAAAGGAGGACGGCAGAAAGGGGAATCGCCCCCGTGCTGCTTCAACATTGAGGAGTAGCATCTCCGAGTGCTTGGTGTGGAAGATGGCTAACAGGGCGAGGGCTGTCTTGAGGACCACTGATGTCATCAGAGTCGGATGGTGCTGGTGCAGAGACATCAACGTCGGTAGCTGAAACCCCAGCAGGTACAACCCTTCCGATTTTTGTCCGGATAAAGTCCTCAGTGGGCGGCTAGGTGTGGGCCATAGCGCTACTGGTCCATCCGGCACTTGGTGCATCTGCGAGAGATGGTACTCAAAAGCCGGTCGGCTAGCTAGAGCATCCTGCAGCAGGTAATAGCTCTCATTCCAGGCTTTGTATGAAGCATGCGCACGAAGTGGCTGCCCGCTCAGCGCGAGCTCTAGGTCATCCTCAAAGATTTCATGGTATGTCGCATCCATGACAGAATGGCAGACTGCAAATAGACACAAATAAGCACACATACCACGGAGGAATTTGGCAAGCGGGGAAAGCACTTACAATCTTCAACGAGGACGGCACTCTTTATCTCCTTTACGTACACCATCAATCCGCAGAACAAAGGTCCTGGTAAGGAGATCCGATGCTCTTGTGGAAAATTGACCACTAAGTCGTGCACATCGGCCAATGTCGCAACCTCGCCGTAGTCGACAATGCTGCGCTCCAGAATTGATTGTGACGGGCGGACGGTCACCAGCAGAGTCTGGGATGTCTCACCTTGCACAACAAAGGATCGCAGCATGGGATGAAGTGGTAACGTAACCTCCAGGGCCTTGCGCAGCTCTGCAACAGAATGGCCCCGTGTGTGTATGCAGACGAAGAATTCCCAGTAGTCAATTAAGTGAGCCTGGCGCATGATGTGTTGGAAATCAGTGGCCGGGAAGACATCTTCAACATCATCCCAGGTGAGCCGATAGCGTGCAATGGCTTGTTGGACCAAAGCCTGCGTAGCCGGGAGTCTGCCGGCGTCGCCCATCAGGTGCACCATATCCTCCAATGCAGGTCCCCCAACCCGAGCGTGCACGTCATTGTGAGCAGTAGGATAGGCGTCTTCCGGTTGGCCATTAGCAGTCTCCAGAAGAAGGATTTGGTCCGCAATGGTTTTGGCGCTTGCCCAAGCCGCGAAGGGGACATGTCTGCCGGTGAGCTTGCTCGCTCTGGAATGCACGCGCATCAAGGTGATACTATCAACACGTTCCGAAAGCGCGGCCTGCACATCAAGTTCTTCGGTCGTGGCCGCCAAGACATCTGCCCAGAGCTGCACCACACGCTTGCGTAACTCTCCGGGGTTGCTAGCTGCCGATGGCACAGGGGCATCGGACCGGGCGGCAGCATACTCACGCACCAAGGCCGCGAGTTTCACCTTTTGCACTTTGCCTGAAGTCGTGCGAGGATAGTTCGCAGCCCCGAGCGCTTGGATGGGGATGACTTTATCAGGAACATACGCCGCACCCATCTCTGTTAGAATCAGATGCATGATGTGTTGCACCTGCGGCTTTTCAATCTCGCGATTTACGACAATTACCGGAACCTCCCCTGCCACAGCGTCTGGCAGAGGCACGGCCTGAGGATTGAGCTGGTGCAATTCCGGGTCTTGGTTGAGTACCGCCTCGATGGCAGAGGGCGATATGTTCTTGCCACCCCGGATGATGAGGTCTTTGTACCGACCAACAGGGTAGACGAGACCGTTCGGTTCGTACATTATAGCCTGGTCGCCAGTCTTGCACCAGTAACATCCAATCGCATCAATGTAGAATGAATCGCTCTGCACGCCGATATAACCTCGAGCAGTTTGGTAGCCACTGTAGTGCACCTCTCCCGCCACACCAGGTGGCAGAGGCTCCGTGCTGTTCGGAGCACAAAGACGCAGTGTCGAGCCTGTCATAGGACGCCCGGCGGCCAGGAAGCCGTCGCGCGAGATACTGTCGAGGTCTTCCACTGGGCCGGTCGCGCAAAACGCCCCCTCCGTCATACCGTATAGATTCTCGATCGCTCGCGTGCCCACTCTGGACTGAAATTCCTTAGCTACAGCAGTGGACAGTGTCATTCCGGAGAATATGACTGTGTCAATCGGAGGAAGTGGGGTCGAGCTGAGGTCCGCACTGATGAAGGCATGCACCAGCGCTGATACCATGACTATGTATTTGCAGGGGACATTGCGAAGTGTATCGATCGTCGTACGTGGATCAAAGGCCAAATAAGATGGGTAGACGAGTGTAGCCCCATGTGTCAGGGCAAACATCTGCCCCATATAGCCAAGCACATGGCTACATGGAACGAGAGACATCAGTCGGTCTCCTGGGCGTACTAAGCCGAAAGTTGACCCACTCGCTAGAGAGCTGATCCAGGCAGGAACATCCATCTTGCATGGTTTGGGCAGCGATGTCGTTCCGCTAGAGAAAAAGATGGATGTTTCGCGTGACGGGGGTAATGTTGATGGGCCCGATGAAGTTTTTCTAGATTGCATGAGCTGGTCGAAACTTGTCCATGGAGAAGAAACCGGCTGGCCATGTCCGATGACAATCTTGATCACATCTAGCTGGGGAAATAGCTGATCAAAATGTTCGGCCGCGGCTCTATCTTGAACAAAGACGGCGGCCTTTGGGCTGGGGCGGTTATCGAGAACGGTTTGGACGACATGGCGGGCTTCCACCGAGTTGGACAACGTATTGGGATGAACGGAGACATGGATGCAGCTGAGTCTGTATCCAGCCCAGGTAGTGAGGACATGCTCCAAACTGTTACCGAGGATCACAAAAAGCAGACAATCACTCGATAGACCCAGCAACTCCAACGAGGCAGAAAGGCGGATGATCCCTTCATACAACTCCCCATAACTCCATTGACCATATTCTTTCTTGTCTCCAAGCCCATAGAGACCAGCTCGTTGGTGCGCGCAGATTAGTGCCAAATAGTCAGGGTGTCTTTCCACTGCCTCGGCCAGTCGTTCCCAAGCTGAGCGGCTTTGATGCTCAGGGTCGCTTCTTACGACTTCGCGCATGGTATATGTGTAATTTGAAGTTTATATCTAGAATCCGGAGTTTCGACGATTTATTCCATCAATACCAGTACTTATTACACAACTATATTATTACATTCAAGGCATATAGCTATCTGTACGGGGATTATTCCCGCACAGGTTTTTTGTGACATAGTGTGACCCTGCATCACCTTACCGGAATGATCCCCCCTTGCCTGGGTATAGACCAAGGCGGAGCAGCAGTTGCATGAAGGTCTGGACTTGCGCAACATAGTCAGGAGGATTGAGCCAGCATATGCACCTCTCCGCCCTTGCTTGCATGTCTGACCGCTCCTTGCCATCAACAAAATGGCACATTCTTCTTGACTTAATGCAACTGCTTATTGAGTGGAGCAGCTCTGCAGATAATGTACCTTGTCCTGTAATGGAATTCCTTGAATCTGCAGAAACCTAAATAAATAGACGATTCCTGATCAAACTCAGCACTGTCTATACAGGCATATCCTTACGGCCTAACCTATGCTGTACATATGCTCTTTACACCTCTTCTTCATTACTTAATATTACGGACTTGGAATCAAATACCTACTTGTATACAATTCGTCATACAGGGATAAATTCTAAAAGGTAGTATTAGACCTAGCTATTGGTTCAATATTTAGACTCTGGATAAATTAACCTTTCCTGGCTGAATCTTTATTGAGCGTCTTCAGGTAGACTAAGTGTCTATAAAATGATTGGAACATAATCCCTAGATTGCCAAGGAGGGTATTCTTTATCTCTTCTTGGACAAACAGGGCCTTCCTGTTGACATTTACTTATTGCAATCGCCAAACCCAGGCGACCGCCGTACGCCCAGAAGGCCATAAAACCGGGCACCAGTCGTCTTAGAGTCAGATATCTCATCTCAGAAACCAATAATCGCCAACCTGTACCTTATTTCCTTCTATTCCCGTTACCCACGAATTCATCAAAAGTGGCACATCATGGTCGTCAAGGGCTCTTGTAACTGCGGCCGTATCCGCGTCACCATGGACAATCCCACACCATCTGGGGGTGGCGTGATGATTTGCTACTGCCTGAATTGTCGAAAGCAGAGTGGTGCCGGTATTCATCGAATCGTTTCCTCTTCTCACTTACTTCCAGACCTGAATATTGTCTAATTTGAACGTCATCCAGCCGGCACCTATGTCGTCGTGGTGGAGAACAAAGACATGGTCTTGACCGGTAGTCCCAAGAAATTCCTCGACACCAACACCACCTGTGGCCGGCCATTGGATCGATATTTCTGTTATAACTGTGGATGGTCAGTACATGCAATAGGATACTCTGTCTTCTATCTGACTAGAATCTTTGCAGTCCGATCATGTACAGAAGTGAGACTGTTTTGCCTGGAAAGTCACGTCAGTCCTCCCTCTATCTTTCCTTTTCCCTGTGATAGTTCCGGTGGTAAAACTAACACAAGCAGTCCTCATGTTCGGTCTCTTTGATGATATTCCCAAGCCGGTGGCAGAGGTGTGGACCAAGCGTCGACCTGAGTGGATCTCAGCGACTTCAGAAGTTCTACAATATGTGACGGATATTCCTGACGATGTGAGCGCAGAGGAGGCCAAGAAACTGGGCTGGTGAGTTGATGGATGTTGCAGAAGGGATCTCGACCGAGCAGCACCATAGCCCGGACAAAGTGATTGAATGTCAAGCCCGCAACAGGGACAGATTAAGATGTAGTTAATGTAAATAGAAATCGGCTACTACGCTTATCCCTTCTAGAGATACTATATGGATCTAGAGAGCAGATTCTGCCCATCTTCAGCCAGTCTGAAAGGCGGTGAGAAAGTTTACATCTTTCCGGGTCACTTTCTCGGAGTTGTACAAAATGCATATCCTTCAATAGCCGCTTATATCCGCACTTTTCTCAACGAGGTCGACTAGGTTCTGCCGCAGGTTCTGCCGCTTTAGGCGGTAGGTGAAGCGGTCAGGGCCGGGTTTTCTGCCACAGTGGTGGTAGAGAAGAGCCTCCTGTACTAATCAGCCGTCAGGTTGACTCTTCCTTAATGTGACACTGTACCCAGCGTAGTACTCCAGATTTCCGTGGTCCAATGGGGCCACATACAAAGTTGATACATGCGGGATATGTCTGAATTACTGCCGGCTATACATCTTCGAAACAATAGTCTGAACCTCGCTGGTACTGGACTCGTACTTATGAATGAAGCCACCCGCTATATATATTCGTCACGTGCTAATGATATTGTGAAGTTTCTTACGGTGCATCCAAAGCTTCCCTAAAGGCTGCTTCAGTATAACGGGACAAACAGTCGGGAGGTTGTCGAAATAAAGGCTTGCATGTTTCCTATCTATTTATTAATTCTTCTTTTTTGCCAGTCCTGCTGCGTTCTTGAAGGCGCTCAGTTTCCAGGAAATCCAGCAGTATACATTGAACCAACAGTTGCAAACACTTCCGTGAACAATGTTCAAGATGCCATTATATAACGTGACCCGATTAAAGCTTGAAGTATTAGCGGTCCAGGCCAGTAGGCGATATTGCATCTCCGCAATCAGGGCATTTCTGTTATTGTGTTATAGGATGCGCTTGTTGAAGATCCTTTTTCCAGAACCGTACGGACTTACGTACACTCACTTCTAAATAGCCATAATCCACTGTAGAAACACCCCCGGTCATCAGTGGCTCCTATTGTAGTACTAACATTAGCAAGGAGCTAATATCTGTCGCTGTGTATATGGTTCAGGAGGGATGACATGTTTGAACAGTCAGTCTGGCATCTTAGCTCGGACGAATCCCGACCCACAACCCTGTTTCGGACGAAGCCGCTGCTAACAGTCACAGTCTTGGTCCGAAGTGATCATGCTTCCTCTGTCTAGTACATGATAGAGTTCTTTTTCGTCCGACGATCACGTGTGGCGTCTATAATATAAATATCTCTCTTAGAAGAAACGGATTCACCAATTGCAACCATTTACACAGAGTTGAATTTCAACGATACGAATGGAGACTCCAATTACCGTGGGCGTGATTGGTGCGACAGGTAACACAGGCCGGTCTGTGGTAGGCGGTTTACTTTCCTCACCGATAAAGTTTGTATGACATCTATTTCGCAAACTCAACGTTAGATGATTTCAACTAATGAGTCTGACTGGCTGTCACATCATTCACTCGACAAGCTTCAGTCGACAGCCAAGCCAACAACACCCTCAAAGCAAAAGGTGTCCAAATTGTTGGCTACGACTTGGACGGTCCTCGGCAGGTTCTGGTAGAGCAGTTAAAAAGTATCGAAGTCCTCATCTCATGTATTACCTGGGAACATTTGGATTCTCAGGTTCCATGGATTGACGCCGCCAAAGAAGCAGGTGTGAAGCGATTCGTGCCTTCGGAATGGGTGGGACCGGCACCCAGAGGGATTATTGACATCAAAGACAAGAAGCTCGACATTCTGGGCGTAATTCAACGGGTGGGTCTACCGTACACTCTCATCGACGTTGGATGTTGGTTTCAGGTCTGGGTCCCCAAGATTCCGTCTGGTCAGTCGGACCACGCCCATTCGATTTATATCGACCACCGGATCGTTGGTCATGGTAATCAGAAGTTTGGGTTGACGGATATGGGAGATATTGGCAAATATGTCGCGCAGATTATATCGGATGAGCGGACTTCGAATAGACGTGTATTTGCGTATACCGAAGTTCTGAGTATGAACGAAATTTGGGACACAATGGCAACGGTCAGCGGGGAGACTCCCCTAAAAGAGTTTGTAAGCAAATGAGCCTGATCTCGGATCGCCTGATCAGATTGCTCCTTTGAGCGACGCGTCAACTTGAACAAACAGTTGTCGGAATCAGAGATCAGAGACATAATCAAACGGTGTGGGAAGAGGTGGCAGGAGAATGGGCAGAAAGTCGATATCATGGACGTTGCCAATTACAATATGGGCTAATACCACATATCATGGTGTATTCGAGGGGACAATACCCCAGAGTATGCGGACTATCTCGGGTATCAGAATTCTGGAAGCTGTTCCCAGACTTTCCAAAGGGCAGGTCGTTGAAGGCATTCTACCAGCAGGTCCTCACTCAGGGCTCTAAATGAGTTATCTGCCCATTCTAATTATCTGAAGAGATCGAAGGTTGCACCTGCCCTTGCATGTACCGACACAGTTCAAGGAGACTGAATAAAAATGTACGATAATTATAAGAAATGATTTATATAGGTATCAGTAAGCCCGATAAGTCTCCGAACTGCAGTCAGAGCAGTGACTGCGCTGATTGGGTGCTGCCGGACTACTCTTCCTGATTAGGAAAGACAGCGGAGTAAGTTACCCCGAGCAGTTCGTCGATGCCCAAAAAGGGCGGAATGACCCACCATGCAGATCTTCTGCTTTCGGCCGGGAAAAGTGGGAATGGCTTCTTCTCAGTGGCCACTGCCAACTTGACCGTAGTCCCTATCTAGCCTGTTCTGGATTATAAATCCACTCCACTTCAACGAGCGCGTCTATTCTGGAATTTTTTCCTCCTTATATTCGACTGGACTCCGTGTTTATACACGACTCCCAACCGTTGTCACCACCAAAGAACATGGCGTTCATATACCAATATCGGGGTTTGCGACGATACGTGAACGAGCTGGTCGATGACGCCAGTCGTGCCCAGCACGAGTCATCTTCCTCTGATCACGCATCGCCGCAGCCTCTTGGACACCCACCGAGTAAGATCAGAGATCCCTCTCAAATCCCTGGAATTTCCTTGAAATCGGATTGTAACGGTGAAAAGTACTATGAGGTGTCTTGGGCAACCCACGATCCCTTCAACCCGCAGCAATGGTCGCATGCCCGCCGAGTCGCCTCCACAATGTGTGTCTGCCTGATCGCCTTGGTCACCACCATGGCATCATCCATCGATTCCGCCGTTCTGACCGAAGCTTCCCGGCACTTTGGAGTTTCCCAAGTTGCCGAATCACTCGCAACTGGCCTGTACCTCATTGGCTTCGGAGTCGGTGCGCTTATTGCCAGTCCCATGTCTGAAATCGTTGGCCGATTCCCCGTCTACATTGGCGCTTTGATTATCTTCGGATCCTGGATTCTCGGTGCTGCGTTAGCTCCGAATTTCGGGTCACAGTTGGTCTTCCGCTTCCTCGCGGGACTCTGTGGTTCTGCGCCTCTGACTGTTGCGGGTGGTTCGATTTCCGACGTGTGGAGTACGCTGGAGAAAACCTTCGGGTTCCCCATCTTTGCAATCCCCGGGTTTGGCGGGCCTATCCTTGGTGAGTATGATGTAGTGTATCGCGCAACATCCACTGCAGACCACTGGACGTAGTAGGTGTCCAGTGAAACTAACACCATCGAATCAATTAGGACCCGTTGTCGGAGCATACATCGGTTACAGTCCCCACATCAGTTGGAGGTGGGCTGAATGGATCATGCTCATTTTTGACGGTCTGGTGATAGCCATCATCTTTCTCTTCAAGCGCGAGACCTTTGCACCTCAACTCCTGTACTACAAAGCCAAGTTCTTCCGCGAAGCGACCGGAGATGCGCGGTTCAAGACAGCCGGCGAGGCCTCGGGATCGGGAAGCCTGCTGCCCGTGTTGAAGAGGAACTTCACTCGTCCTTGGCTCCTTCTCATGGAGCCGATCGTGATTTTCTTCACGTTTTACTTGACAGTTGTCTACATTGTCCTGTTCACGTTCCTGGACGGGTATGCACCTTTCCACTAGTTTGCATTATGATGGATGGGATCCCACTAACCCGCCTAGATATGTCTACATCTTCGCCGATACATACGGAATCAACGAAGGCCTGGCCAACATTTGCTTTCTGGGACTTTTCATTGGGATCCTCACCAGCATGGTCCTCGTCCCTATCCTTTATCGCAAAACAGCCAAACAGTTGCGAGACGCTGGTGATGACGGCTCCGGTCGCATGATAGACAGAGAGTCGCGTCTCTTCTTCGCGCGAATCGGAGCCCCAGCCATTCCGATCGGTCTTTTCTGGATGGGATGGACTGACTATGTATGTCTCATATAGCGACCCTTCACATCAACAAACATTATAGACACAGGATACTAACAACCCTAGCCTTCCATCGCTATTTGGTCTCCCTTAGCCGCCTCGATCGCCGTCGGTTTCGGTGTCATCTGTATCTTCCTCTCAGCCTACATGTATATTATCGACTCCTATCAGCAGTACGCGGCGTCTGCACTGACCTTCGTGGCACTGGTTCGGTACCTGGCTGCGGGCGGAATGACGGTGGTCGGAATCCCGATGTATTCGAATCTTGGCACTCATTGGACGCTCACTGTTCTTGGAATCATCAGTGCGGTGGCTGCGCCCATTCCCTACGTACTGACCTTCTGGGGCCCTTCTCTGCGGAAGAGGAGTAAGTGGGCCACAGCTATTTCGGCATGAGTGGATTCGACCTGCCTTCGAGGACTTCATCTATTGCTGTTCAAGCAAGGGTGGTATGCCTTGAATATGAGTTCTAACTCTTCTCGTGAACATACATATTACTTTGGTATTATACATACGATGAGGATGAGCATGAGTGGTATGGAGGTATTAGGTTGGGCAGAATGTTAGAAGATAAATAGACTAGATTGGTGGTATAGAATGAATAAATTGGGAAAACGCGATGTATCCAAGACCCCGACCGTAACCCGATGTCAGCTGCCTAAGGCATGAAGTAGATAGCAAAGACGCCACGTCAAATCTCTGCTGCGCAATCAGGTCTACACAAATAATTTGGTACTAGGTATGCCAGACTTTTCACCACATGTTCAACAGAAGCAGTTAAGCTGCTACAATCGAGTTTGAGAACACTTCGGCCTCGGTGCACCCACGGAGATAAAGATCGGGCGCGGGGACGGGATCGGCAAATTAGCTCGGGGACGGTCTACCGATCTACCGAGCTTCCTCGTATATAAGACTGTGATGACGCGCATCATGAGACCAGAGAGACATCGGAGCTTATTAGCTATTTTTCGCTTATTCTTGTATTCTCAGATGGTCTGAAAAATGAGCGTCCCCGATCTTATCAAGTCAATCAACGCTGTCACCGCCAGTGGCGAGCTGAACAGTATAGATGAGCAGCAGCGTGCGGAGCTGTCGTCTGCATGCGATAGACTGAAGGCGATATGCGAATCGCCGCTTGAGAAGACGTTCAAGCTTTTGTTTACGGTATGCTTTCCTGAATTTCTCTACAACTGTGGATACTAATAAGAGAACAGGAACACCAAACCATGGTTCTCCGTCTAGCCATCGACCTTAAGCTCTTCGACGCAGTCATCCACCACTCATCTCAGAATGAGACCGGCAAAGTCACTGTAGCCCAGATAGCCAGTGACACGAAAGCAGACCCAGTTCTCGTCGGTATGATCACATACTCCCGTCAACCACATCCGCCTCCTAACAACACATCCAGCCCGAATCATGCGCTTCCTCTCCGCCATAGGGACCCTCGAACAACACACATCCGACACCTTCACACCAACTCCTCTCTCCTCAACCTACATATCAACCTCCCCACTCGCAGCAGCCATAATTCACTTGTACTCCCCTCCCTCCCCAAGCATCTTCTAACCGACTAACCCTTCCACAGCACGCACTTCCACTCCTTCCTCACCCACCTCCCGGACTACTTCGCCAAAAACAACTGGACCAATCCCAACTCCCTTACCAACACGCCCTTCCAATTCGCCGCCGGCACATCCTGCCACTACTTCGACTACCTGGCCACAAAACCCTACTACCAGTCCTCCTTCAACACAGTCATGAAATCTCCCATCCGTCGAGCCGGACAACCATGGTTCAATTTCTTCCCCGTGACCGAGAAACTCCAGATGGAATCCCCGGATCCCAATTCAGTACTCTTGGTAGATATCGGCGGTGGCCAAGGCCAAGACCTCCTCGCGTTTCACTCCGCGTTCCCTGATCTCCCTGGAAGACTTGTTCTTCAGGATCTGCCGCATGTTGTCGCTGATGCGAAGTTACCTGACGGTGTGATAGAGAGCCAAGGGTATGATTTCTTCACCGAACAGCCGGTGAAGGGAGCGAGGGGGTATATGCTTCGTACTGTGTTGCACGATTGGCCTGATAACGAGGTAGTTAAGATTCTGAGTAGAGTACGGGAGGCCATGAACGAGGAGTCGGTGTTGTTGATTGTGGAGAAGGTCATTCCGGAGACAGGTGGCGGGTTGATGGCTGCTATTGGGGATCTAAGTATGATGGTGAGTTTCGCTGGCGCGGAGAGAACGGAGAGGCAATATGCGGAGTTACTTGTCAGGGCGGGGTTGAGACTGATGAGGTGTTGGGTG
The DNA here is from genome assembly GCF_003184625.1 of Aspergillus neoniger CBS 115656. Lineage (NCBI taxonomy): Eukaryota > Fungi > Ascomycota > Eurotiomycetes > Eurotiales > Aspergillaceae > Aspergillus > Aspergillus neoniger. The sequence continues at coordinate 376,281 of NW_020291156.1, read as the reverse complement.
GGGAGTGAGAATGAGGGGATGGAGATGGGGGTGGTGGAGGCAAGGATATAATCTTCCACTACTATCTGCAATGCATTTTATTTATATTTCAATATATTCTATACGCTTCGCTGATGCAAATATGATATGATCAACCCGTAACCAACACCCTAAAGACGCTGAATCACTGCCCATCAATCATCTTCGACGCCCTCCTCAACGCCGGCCCATATCTGACAAACAAAAACGGCACTGGCAACAACACCGCCGCCACAGCGCCGATAATCGATATCGCGGGTCCAATCCCAAGGGCCCTGATCATCGGCTTCGCCGCTAACGGCAACCCCGCCGCCATGATACTTCTCAAGAAGGTAACGGCGGCAGTTGAACTAGCCGCATATACGCGATACACGTCGATTAGGAAATTCAAACATTGCTGGAAAATACAATTAAACCCTGCTCCGATGCAGAATGCTGCCAGACATGGCAAGATCCAGTGGTAAGCGGGCGTAGCCGTCCAGGCGAACCAGAATAATCCAAGGACGAGGACAACACCTCCGAACATCATGGGGGGTAAGCGGGCCTCTGGGACGGGTGCACCGTTTGCGGCCGCGGAGATGCGGTTGTAGCGGAACTGGTTGTAGATGTTGACTCCGGTGGAGAGGATAACACCGATTAGGAGGGCGAGGAAGGGAAGGGCACCGACGACGGGAGACCAGCCGCGGAGTTCTTCGAATGCGATAGGGAAGACTTCGAGGGTGAGGTACATGACGGCGTAGACGAAGGCCGCGTAGAAAGCGATACATGTGACGATAGGTTCAGTGCAGAGCATGCGCAGCGGCCGAGCAAGCTGTTTCGTGACGATGGATTGGACAGACAGGTGCAGGTGTTCGTGGGGATGCCAGTATCGGCTGTCATTGGTGGATTTACGGAGGTTTTGCGCTTTCCGTTTCAGCAGGACGAGCGGATAAAGTTCCGGGAGGAAGAAAAAGGCCATGAGGAAGGTCGCGAAGACCCAGATGGCGTGGATGTATGCGGTCCAGCGCCAGCTGAGATTCGAATTGGCCATGATGGCTGCGCCGATGATGGGGCCCAGGTCTGGACCGCCGTTTACGGCGATTGCGTAGATGCTCACTGCTGTGCCGCGCGTTTCTTTACTCCACATGTCGCCCAACGCGGCGGTGACGTTGCTGATGGGCGCGGAGCCAAAGAATCCGGCGAAGAAGCGCGTGAGGAAGATGGCTGGGGCATTGCGACTGTTCGCAGTGCCAATGTCGAAGATCGCCAGACAGAAGATGGCGGGGAGCATGCTGACACGCCGACCCCAGACTTCGGAGACGGGGGCCCAGATGATGGGGCCGAGGACGAAGCCGAGACTGGGATTGGTTAGTGGCTGATTGATTGGTTGGATTATTGCTACGGGGACACCTCACATGTACAGGGAGACATCGAGAACAGCGACTTCGCTGCTCACGCCAATATACTCGGCGATGGTGTCATCGGCAGAGGTGGTGATGCTGGAGCCCAAACTGCCGGCCAGAGCGAGCATGCCCAGTTGCACTGTCACCCACCATTTGTATCGCACTGGCCAATTCTGCGGATTCAGGGGATCATCCGGGTCCCATTTCACCTGGTATTCGGGGTCGCGCGAGGGAGACGCTTTTTCCAGGTCCGATGGCTGGTCATGGGCGGATTTGGGCCATATGCGGACCATTGTTGCAAGGAGAGTGGTGTGCGAAAAATAAAAAAGATCGTCCAGGCGAGGTCGGAGACATTTATGGTGCAGATGGATTATTGCCGGCCCCGAGGCCCTCGCTGAATTCGGAATGGTGTGCAGATGGTGCTTATGCAGATCCTTTGATAACCCCGATTCTTGCTGGCCTTCGGAGGGCTCCGCGGGGGAAACAAGTGGGTGATTGATGCGGTGGTATGCTTTGAAAGATGTCTATAGATGTGGTGAATGGAAGAACATGGTATAAGTCTTGTTATAGCCATTAATACTATTGTTTGTCTGAACAAAAGTAAGTCGATTTCAGGGCAGTATTCAGCTCTGGTCGGCTAAGCGGAAAGCTCCGCCGGCCGCTACACCGATAAGCGGGGATGCCCGCATTCTCAGGATTCAGTACAAGGCTGGAGATAACATATGCCGGTGGTCAGTTTAAAATGCCGAGAAATGGTATGAGCATTACTGGCGATATCAAGAAGGAACGAAGGATTGTAGTGCCTGAGTGGTAGGCATCGCGCCATCTGAGCCATCTCGGCTAAGTCGAGCTAAGGGTGCAACTTTTTCTGGTTAAAGTAGCGCAGAACGCACGGTCGCAGTAGAAGAGGCTGATCCGTCTCTAGGTGCAAGTAGTGGAGCAGACATCTGAAGCAAATCTCTTTATGTCATGCCATTTGTATGTGGAAGAACATTCTGGACGCCGTTCGACAGCAGTGGGTCGGTGCCTTGCACACCAGGGTCTGAAGGGTTGGCGAAAGCTTGTTTCTCCCCTGTCAGCTGTGCGGCGCTGTTCTCGTCGCTTACCCTTCGGTGGAATAATGTCAGATCTGGTTTGGTAGGTGTGCGGACGGCAATACATGGACTCATAGAACATCTATCATCACAATGTTATTCCCGCCATTAGCCTGTAACACTTCATTGATTTAACTCCGAAGGCATCGGACGTCCGACGGCAGCGGCCCCGCACCACGCGGTTAGCTTCCGCCACGGTCTTTTCCTCTTCTTCATCTTCTTGGCCGAAACCCCGAATGAAACCCCGACCGTATATCTCACTTCTTTCCCTGTCTATTTGCAGTAGATAACCATGAGTGAACCAACCACGAGTACTGCAAGTGCTTCCCAGGATGGCGTCAACCGCCAGTTTAGCTGGTATGAGCCCGAATTGGCTGAGGTCAAGGAGCCTGCGCGTACCATTCTTGCCGAGTACAGCAAGATCCCGGAGGAGAGGATCATTGACCACGTCAAAGAAGTGGTAAGTGTATACCCCTGACCTGGCCAAATGTATACTGAATACAACGTTATACAACAGAGAGATCGCGCCTTCGCAGTCGTAAGTCTACACCTCCACATATTAGGTACTATCATTACTGATCAGATAAGTTTCCCTATCCATGTATCGGATCCTTCCGGTTCCTTGATATCACCATCTGCAATTCCTCCGCGTATTCCGAGATCATCTCCCGCTTGCATGATACCTCGGACGTTTACCTGGATCTGGGATGCGCCATGGGCCAGGACATCAGACACCTTGTACTCCCCCCGTAGCCCACAAATTCCTAGGACACCTACTGATCTAAGCAGGTCCACCAAGGAGCACCCCAATCTCAAATCTACGGCTCAGACCTGCACCCCCAGTTCATCGAACTAGGATACGAACTCTTCGCGGACCGCGACACCCTAGCATGCCAATTAATCACCGGCGACATCTTCGACAGCAGCAGTGAACTATTCAACCGCCTTAGCGGGAAGGTAGACATGATCAACGCGGCCTCATTCTTCCACCTCTTTGACTGGGATACCCAGGTCAAATTGGCTAAGCAGGTCATTAAGCTGCTAAAGCCGAAGGCCGGTTCTATGGTGGTTGGTCGCCATGTAGGTGATTATAATTCTCGGGAGGTGTGGGCGAATGAGTTGAAGTCGACGATTTGGAGACACAACTTGGATTCGTGGAGGAGGTTGTGGGAGCAGGTCGGGAGGGAGGCGGAGACGGAGTGGAGTGTTGATGTTACGGGCGAGGAGTGGAAGGGGATTACGAAGGTGGCGCATAATGGGGAGACGACTTTCAAGATGCAGTTTGTTGTGAGGAGGGTTTAGGTTTAGATTCGCGTATTGAGTGAGTGGTTTGGGGTTGTTGATGATGTCGGTCAAAGTGGAGTGCTTACGTGATTTTCACTTCATGTTCATTCAACAAGCTATATACAACCGTCCAAATTCTACTCCGACTCCTCAACAAAGCTCAATCAAAAACAGACACTCTCAGGATGCCTCAACAACCCCACTATCTTCTCTACAAGCAAACCCATCAACTCCTCCGCAACCTCCTCACCCAGCACCAACGTTGATGACATGATCTTCACCTCCAACATACCCGGTCTCTTCTCATCAACAGACGAATAGACCCATACCTCTTTCGGCAGATGATCTACTGCCCTGACATCTACCCCACACTTCACCTCCCCGAGCGACAACTCCATATCATCAACCATCACGTTATTCTGATGCTGCACAATTGTTTGTAATCCTTTACGCCCGGCCTGGGAGTCCTTGGCATACGCCAGCGCGTCATCAAGATCCACCGTCTCGTACGGCATAGCAGAGCGGTGTTGGTCTTGCAATGTTTGCATTAATTCCAATCCCGTAGTCTGAAGACCCAGGCGTGCGACAACGGGCGTGATATTGGCACAGGGACCGATAATTCCCTCGACCCCAGGAAGGGCAATGGCCCGACCGTGAACCACTTGGCCGAATATCACGGCAGGGGAATTGGTCTTCTGGGCTAGGACCAGGGACCAGGCTGCTTTGACCGTTGTGGCTATGGTAATGTCGCTGGGAAGTGAGGGGAAAATAGCGATGTCAATGTCGCGGGAAAGTGTAATCGGAGTCCCATTGCTGGCCGAGGACTCGGCTGGCTGGAGGTTAAGGTAGGTGAGCGAGACATCTTGGAGGAGATGACGCCAAAATGTGATTGCTGTGGGATCGGCTCTCTGAGCTTGCTGGTAGGTAGTGTAGTCGTTGAATCGAGGGAAGTGGGATGAAGGTAAGGGATGAGTCTCGTTTGCGTATGCATGGCCCAGATCATTCATGAGGAGGGAAAGTGAGACGGCATCGTATTGGGCGTGAGAAAGGCGCAAGATTAATGTATGATCGGCTTCGACTTGGGTCGCTAGTATGACGCGCAGGTACGGCATACCTGGAACTGTTGGGGTATCTGCATCCTGGCGGCAAATTTCTTCCACGGTGGTGTTGGACGGGTCGGCACTTTTTATGGCCACGGCCTTGTTTAGGATCACTTGCATGGTGGTGTTTTCATAAGGCACGAAGGATACTCGGAGAATTGGGTGAGCCTCCACGACACGATGCATGGCTCTAAGGAGACGGGCCGGGTCGATCGGGCCTGATATGTCGGCGACAATGTAGCTCTTCAGTTGTGCGTCTAGCCAGTGGTGCTGGAAGGAGGTTGTGGGAAGGACGTCGACTACGTCAGTCTTGTTGAGGGATTTAGTTGCAACTATTTTGTCTATTTGGTCGCAATCATAACGTAGGTTGCCTCGTGACGCGGTCGATGCTCGCTGGTTATCTTCGATCAGACTTTTCGCCTGGTCAGAAAGGTCACCCAGACAGGGAGAGTCAAAGATCGCTCGAAGGGAGAGGGTAAGCCCTTGCTGACGACCCTCGGCAACCAGCCGCATTGCTTGCACGGAGTCACCTCCCAGATAGAAAAAGCTGTCATCCATGCCGATCTCAGTAGGGTCCCTTCCCAGAACAGTTGCAACCAATCCCTGCATTTTGCGCTCCGCTGCTGTGGAAGGCATACGCTTCCTCGAGGCCGTGGCGCGGTATGCACTAAGCTCAGGGCTGGACAGAGCAAGTGCACATTGTCGGAGACGTTTCCGATCGGCTTTACCAGTGACCGATAGAGGAAGCCGATGCAAAGGGAGGAACACTGCTGGGACCATGTAGTGCGGGAGTCGTTCGTACATCTTGTTCTGCGCTGCCAGAGCGTCTGCTCGGAAGGCTTCGGAGGGAGGAAGCAGGAGGGTGTCGTTTGTGTCAGTCGTTTCATTCGCTGCATCTGATTGATGTACGAATGCAACGATATATGGCTGTTGAGGCTGTTCAGGGGTTATCAAATCGACGATGACCATGCTGGCACTCGAAAAAGCCAACTGAGCATGATGTTCAATCTCGCCGAGCTCGATGCGCTGCCCATGGAACTTGATCTGGTTATCTTTGCGTCCGACGAAGCGAATGGTGCCCGTAGTTGTATCGAAGCGAACCAAGTCACCGGTTCGGTAGACCCTGGTAGGCGATTTCCGGAGCTGTGACAGCCAGATTGGAGAATCTGGGAAGGCTTTGTTGGCTTTCCCTGGATCACCAAGATAACCCAGGCTTACATTGGGTCCTTCAATCAAAAGCTCGCCTGTGGCTCCAAGAGGCGCCAGCTTTTGATAGTTCTGCCTGGAGACGACCCAAAGGGAGCTTCCGCTTGGCACGCCAATATTCTTACCATCCATGGGAAATGTGGAGGGTGATGTCGTACTAGCGACAATGGTAGTTTCGGTTGGGCCATAGGCACACACCACCTGGACGTGTCCCCGCCACATGTCTAAATCCGAAGCAGCTATCGGCTCGCCACCCAGGACTAAATTAAGGAGTCTGGGAAGGGTCTCCGGCTTCAAGATCCTTGCGACGGAAGGGGTCAGAAGTGCCCAAGTGACGTCCATGCGCTCCATACAACCAGCCAGGTCTTCCTTGTTCTCCGACTCGGACGGGATGATCAGACAGGCACCTGCGATCAGCGCACCTAGTAATCCCAAGATACACGCATCAAATGCATGTGATGCAAACTGTAGCACCCGACTGTCGGAAGTCATATTGACAGACGTTGTGATGATCGACGCATTACTGCACAAATTCTGATGGGTGACCATAACCACCTTGGGGTTTCCTGTGGAACCTGAGGTGAAGATGAGATAGGCGAGAGCTTCTCTCGCTGGTGGTATACCGACAGCCGGTAAGGGGACTGGTCTTTCCTGGGCTAAGGACATGATTTTGTCGAGCACGACTAAGATAGGAGCCAAATTAGCCGCTGGAATGGCATGCGATGCTGGTGCAATAATCATAGGGGCCTTGATCTGATTGCATATCACATGCAGTCGAGCCATTGGATGTGATGTTTCCAGAAGCGTGAAGGCAGCCCCAGCTTTTAGAACCCCTAGAATGGCGATGACCGTCCATCGGGATTTGGGTGAGTAGATTGGGATGATGTCCTCGGAGGTAACCCCCATTCTAATGAGCCGTGCTGCCAGGCGTGAAGACAAATCGTCGACTTCGGCGTAGGTAAAGATGCCGTCCCAGGCACAAACGGCTTGTCGGGAATTGTGGATACGGCACTGGCCTTGTATCTTCTCATGGATGTATTCATCGGTTGGGGCAAGCATGCCAGCGTTCCATTTCACAAGTTGCTCTTTACACTTAGGGCTGATGACCTCGAGCTCACAAAATCGTTGGGTGGGGTCTCTCAGGATTTCATCCAGTACATGAAAGGCCGTTCGCAGTAGTGCGTCGGCCTGCTCAGCGGACAGAGATACGGTTTGGTAGCTGCGGACCAGCTGAATAGAGGATTTGTCAACACCGATATTGAGGGCTACATCGTACTGTATTAGATGTTAACATCAGACAATATAGGGGGCTTCGTAGACCAAGTTTAGGGACAAACCTCTGAGACATCATTTGCAGGTAGCATCTCGAGCCGGGTTCTTTGCTCGTCTGGAGCGTCGAAGTGAGATGTATCTTGCAACGATACGATAGCGTTGAACAGCTGAGATCCGACCAGTCCCAAAGCCGCATACACGTCTGCCAACGCATAATGTTGATGTTGGAGGCTATTAGTGAGGTGGGCTTGATGGGTGAGGAGTGCATTCAAGATTGTCTCGTTCTCTTCATGCCGGACGGTCGTGGCAAGAACATTGACTAAAGGGCCGACCATCGTCTCAACCCGGTGGACAGGCACATCTCGGCCAAGAGCTGTATAGCCGAAACAAACCTCATCAGTGCCTACATAAGCGCCGAGCACGATGGCCCAGACAATGTGGAATAGATTTGTCAATGTGATAGCGTGCTTATGGCATAGCTCGTCCATCCGAGCATCGCGGGACCAGGTGGCACGAATGGCAGCGATCGTAGCTTCCGGATTGACCTTGTCTGGCGAAGAAGTCAGTTTCGGAAATAGACATGGTTCCACCCCATCAAGATATTTTTGCCAATATGCCTGCGCCTCGGTATTGTCTTGCAGAGTAAGCCATTCAATGTATTCCACGTATTGTGGTAGATTTTGATGTTGTCCCAGCGAACCTTCCAACGCTTGATTGACCTCCCGTTGAATGACAGCTATCGACATGGCATCAACTAACGCATGACTGACATTCCACTCGCAGATTATGGCGCCAGTCGAGTCGCTGGTGATGTTGATCGTGTGAGGTAGGCCCTCCGTGGGATTGGCGTCCATCGCATCACCTCGAACCAGGTGCTGAAGGCTACCAGGGACCATGACTACCTGGTCAAAGTGGCTGTGATCTGAAACTGGGAGAAGAAGAGTACGGAGGATGTCATGTCGATTAATCACTTCCGTCCAAGCATCTTTCACCTTTTCCAATGAAAGTTGGTCTGTTGGCCCGCGAGACATAACCTGAAACTTGAATCGTTGCTGATATGCCTGCCGATCGCGCAGCTGCGCCAACAACATGCCCCGTTGCACGGGAGAGCAAGGGTAGATATTCCAGACGTCTTGGGCACGTAGGCCCATCGAAGGCTACGTATGATTGAGGCACTGGCTCAGTTGGTCGTAAGTGAGCGCAGACATAAGGGGAAAGTCGGTCAACGTCTTGCGGGGTCCTTCCGCTGACAGTGAACTAGCCGCGGCGACGAGAGTACGCTCACACTCCTTAATACAATGTTCCAGTCGAGCATCCTGCTGTATCAATTGCGGGAATGTAAACTCGAAGGTTAGGCACCCGTTCGCAGTGAACGCGGTAACGTCAATCAACGAAAAGCGTGGCACGTTATCGGCAATGTCTGAAGCACCGGTGCCGGACTGGACGTCATCGCCAGCCAGCTGTAGCATGGCGTCCTCACGCTTCATCTCCTGGTACTGGCCCATGTAGTTAAACAGAACTTCCATAACCGGCTTCGTCCGCCCATATGCAACCCTACCTTCGTCGTTCAGGTAGTGAGAAGTGAAGTAAGCCCATCCGTTTGCCGGAATGCGTCGGCGTTGGTCCTTGATATAGCTGAGTACATCGACGAAGTCCCGCATTGATTTCCGTGATAGGTGATGCCATGGAGTGGACACCAAAGGAGACATGATCGTAAACCAACCAACCGTTCCCGAGACGTCGATGGAATCCGTCCATGGCTCTCTCCCATGGCCTTCAACATAAATCCTTGGACCCGGATGGTCAGTGAGAGCTTGATTACAAGAGTACCAGAGGGCGGCCTGCAAAATCTCAACCGGTCGAGTATCCATCACCTTGTTAGCGCTTCCGAAGAGAATATCAGTCACAGTGCGGTCCAAGGTAAATCTGGATGTTGAGGTTTGCCCGAACGTGTTCGACTCGGAAGAAATTCCCCAGTACCTCATGACATCGAAATCATCGTTTGCTTCCTGGAAGCCAGGTAAAGCACGCGCGGGAGTGAGGTGTTCGGCGCTGTATTCGGCCTGTAATTGAGTCCAGGTCAAGAAAGGAACCGACCCTGTAGCGGAACTGAGAGAGCCTGTCTGGAGGTATTCCTCCAGATCTCCGTGCAAAATGCGCCACGAGACAAGGTCAATAATGAGATGATGGGCCGCCAGGTAGACGAGCTGACTACCGTCCTTAAGCTCTACCAGATCCACAGTCAAGAGCGGCCCATCCTCAATAGACAATGCCATCTGAGCCGCTGTAAAAAGTGTTGGCAGCGACTCACGAGTGATCTGGTTGTGCGCAGCTAACCGGTAAAAGGCACTAACAGGCTCAGAATCCAGCGACTTTACCTGCTGGAACCACTGGCCGGAATCCTTGCGGCAGAATCTCGCGCGTAGCATAGAATATCTTCCAATAAGAATATCCAGGCCTCCGGCGAGTTCCTCTACACCAACCCGGCGGCTAGTGCGAAGGAGCAGGCTCTGGTTAAAGTGATTTGGCCCCTCTGGGGCAACTTCGAAGAAGAGTTGCTGGATAGGGGCGAGAGCAACCCACTCGTCCACCGGCTCTGTAGGTAGCGAGACTGACGCACAGTCAGTGGTTCTGATAGTATTAATATGGCATATCAGTTGCTCGATGGTACGGTGTCTGAAGAGATCCGCACTGGTGATATGGATGCCAGCCGCATTGCATTTCGTGGAGACCTGCATCCCGGAAATGGAGTCGCCGCCGATGCGGAAAAAATCGTCGTTGACTCCAATTGTGTTCGGGTCAAGTGACAATACTCGTGCCCAGATAGCCTGCATCTCGCGCTCCTGGGATGTTACTGGCCGGTCGGGAACGCTGAGGCCTGATCCAGCAGCGTACTCGTTAATTCTTTGGTGTGGAAGCTCTGCTACCATCTCGCGGAGGTGGCGACGGTCCAGCTTTCCAGATGCGCTTAGAGGCAGACGGGAAATGTGTAGATACATGCTAGGAATCATGTATTGTGGAACCGTTCGCGACAACGCGCTATCAATGGCCTTAACATCTAGGGCACATTGGGATTGACTTAGATGCAATAGTCCAATCTCACGCTCTTTTGGCTTTTGTGACGTTGATATTTCTTCTAGAAAAGCAGCCAAAAAGGGACTCTGGTTGTCCGCACTGTGAACCATCTCGACAACCATCTTTTGCATCCCGGGTATTAGAGAACGGAGGTGGGCTTCGACGTCCGCCAACTCAGTACGTTGTCCGTGAAGCTTGAGCTGACCGTCTCTTCGCCCGATGAAGGCCAGCTTGCCGTCCACACCAGCATAACGCACGAGGTCACCGGTCCGATAGAGCCGCTTTGGCTCTTGGTCATCAGGATACAGTGTTTGAAGCCATTTAGGAGGCCGTATGAATGCCGGAGTGGTTCGGTCAGGATCATTAATATAACCCCGACCGACAGTAATCCCCTCAATTAGCAATTCCCCGACAGCGCCTATGGGCGCTAGGCGATCTGGGTTCTGCGGGTCAACTACCCAGCATCGACAGGCGTTTGGTCTCCCTATCAACCGATTCTCAGATGGTTTTGTCACTTCAGTCAATGCAGCCACAATGCAACACTCCGCTGGCCCGTACAGCTGGATGATCTGGCGGAGCCTCGGGCTCCAGATGGTGATATCTTCGGACGTCATAGACTCCCCACCGAGTCCCAAAGCTTGGAGGGACGGAACATCATCGGGGGTGATTAATCTTAGACAGGAAGGTGCGAGAAAAGCCCAAGTAACGTTAAAATCCCGGATACACTTGGCCAGGTCCGTCTGCCTTGCGGTTTCATCAGGAATACATAGACAGCCACCAGCGTGCCATGCTATCAGTTGTTCCATCATGCTGGCGTCAAAGGCGAAGCTAGCAAAATGAAGTACCCGAGATGCTGGGCGGAGTAGGCAAGAACGAGCTATTGATGCAGTTGAAGCCGCCAGACCACGATGATCAAGCGGGATCCCCTTCGGTCGACCTGTTGATCCAGAGGTAAACGGGGCATATGCAGCCAGGGTGGGGCTTATTGTGGGTAGACTGGACCATCCTTCGGGCAATGGCTGTGATGCTGCTAACTGTACACTCAGGACCGGGGTCTCCAGATTTCTAGCCACATCGAGGAGGGACTGGGAGGTCAGGATGAGGCGCGGTCGTGCTTGATCCAGGATATCCTTGATTCTGTCTGTGGGATGGGCCGGGTCAAGAGTAATGAGAATGGCGCCGGCTTTGAACAGCGCGAGAATTCCGGCCGCTGTCCACCGGGACTTTTCGTGGTAGAGAGCAACAAAGTCTCCGGAGGACAGACCATGTGCGAAGATTTGACTGGCTACGAGAGAGGAGCATCTCTCTAGTTCCTCGTAGGTCCAATCCCCGTCCCAAGCACAGACAGCGGGTGCGTGAGGGGTGCGCCTACTCCACTCACACACTGCGTCATGGGCACACCCGTCAGGTATTGTTTCTCCAGTATTCCATCGCATCAAAGTCTCTTTATCACTGCACGATACAGCATCAATTTCAATCACTGCCATATCAGGCTCATTCCACATCTGGGTTAGTACCAGTTCCCAATGAGCGAGCATCCGGTCCAACGTGGCTCCGTCCAGAACGGCTCGATCAAACACGGCAGTCAAATGCAGTCTGGCACTGTCAGGCTCACACACCAACATTAGCGGGTAAGTATCCACGCCCTCTAGTTCGGCCACATCCTGCAATCCTGAAAGCAAAGTAGAACGGTATTTGGTGTCAGGCTGTTCACGCGGCAGAATTACAAGCAGCGTCTGGAAGCTACAAGCGGCAGCTGCAGATTCACCGAGATGGCGGATATGCTGTAGGCCCAGGTGTTCATGATCCAATTTGTTCCAGCTATCCTCTTGGACTCTCTGCAGCAGTGAGAGGACTCGATCCGCTTGGTCACCGAGCGAGATGCGAACAGGTACAGTGGTAATGGTGGGACCAACCATGCGATCAATGGCTGGCACAGGCGCTGAGCGTCCGGTACTAACAGTACCAAAGACAATGTCATTAACCTCTGCATATCGCGGCACAGTCACAGCCCAAGCTGCTTGAATCTTTGTCGCCATAGTATACTGGGCCTTGGGGGCCGCTGTTGGCAGAGTCATTGGCCGGGTTCGGCGTTTCGTCGGCTGGATTTGGTGGTAGATGCTAGGCAACTTAGGGAAGATGCCTCCTACGAAGCTGTCCAGGTGTGTGGTCCAGAAGTCTTGTGCGGCCGGTTTCCCCGCAATGAGGTGTTTGATGAATGGGGTGAAGGGCTGTGACCGCAAGTCCCGACCATGGTAGGCATCCTCAACTGCCTGCTTGAGGAGTGGCATCGACCATCCATCGTAGAGGGCGTGGTGAATGGCCACCAGGAGCATTCGGGGCTGGTTTTGCCGGTGTACCAGAGCCAGGCGCAGAAGGGGAGATCCAGAGGTCATGTTCGACGTTAGGTCCGGGAGAACGTCGTCCTCTCGCAAGGAATATGTGTCCCATGGAAGCCCTTTCGCACGCTGCACAACCTGCACTGCCGTGTTGTTGTCGGTCAGGATAATCCGGGTCCGGAGGATTGGATGCGCCTCAGCAGCTTTACCCCAGGCGTATTGCAGCCATGCGAGATCGACCAGCTCGGAAAGATTGCCGGTCAAACTTGTGGTATAAACTCCAGGTGTGCGGGCCGTGAGTGCCATCATCCCTTCTTGCAAAGCTGTGGCGGGATAAATATCTTCAATATCCTCGTGTGTGATCTTGCAATGCTCTACAGCCTGTGCACGGACCTTATCCAGAGCATCTGCGCCACCATCTAGCAAGGAAAATTGCACTGGGATAGGAGCAGCTGCTTCGGCCAGAGATTCCGCTTTGGCCGCATTCTTCTTCCTTTTGGATGACGAAGATGATGAAGATGAGGAAGACACGGACGGAGTCTTATTGGAAGAGGAACCGCCCTGCAGCTGCTTCAGAAGAGCAGCAATATCCACCTTCTTGCCCTTCTCTTGGGCTAACTGGGCCAGCTGGGCAGTGACCAGCTCTAAGAAGTCGTCGTCGACTCCATCATTAGTGGAAGAGTCGTCTGGCGTGCTGAATGTAAACCCTTCCTCCGTTGTGGATGAAGCTGAGCTTGCTGACTGCCCAGCGGGCTCCCCAACTTCGGCGGCTAAATGACAAATAGTCGGGTATCTGAACATCTGGGGAACGCTCAACGACAGCTTGAATTTATCCCGAGCTGTGGCTACCAACTTCATGGCAGAGACAAAGTCACCGCCTAATTCAAAGAAGCTGTCATCGCCGTGGATTGTCTCAGCCTCGAGTCCGAGTGTCGCAGCCCACAACTCCAACAGTGTCCGTTCCAGCTCCGATGCTGGCGTCCATTTGACGGACTTGCTTTCCTTCAATGGTGTTCTTATGGGCGGCACTAGATGCTAGCAGTAAGGAACCCATCTCACGCAGTCGCCGCCGATCTGCCTTGCCGTTGACCGACAGCGGAATAGTGTCCAGGGCATTATACACCGACGGTATCATGTGGCGTGGCAGGACTTCCTCAAGCGCTTGAAACGCACTCTTGGGTAAGACAATTTGCGAGATAAGTATCGTTCCTTCCAAGTTACATGCAGACGACGACTCAACATCTTCCGCAGTCAGCCCACTGACAAAAGCGACCAGGCTAGCCTGAGCACGCATCTTCCCCGCCGGAACGACCATCTCCACCACAATCTGTGCTTGCTGCAAGCTCTTTCGTAGATGATACTCGACCTCTTGCAACTCAATGCGTTGTCCGCGCAACTTCACCTGCGTGTCCTTCCGTCCCATATACCGTAGACTACCATCGTCAGCATACCGCACCAAATCACCTGTTCGGTACAAGGCATGTTGTGATGGAAGCCATGGCAAACTGGGAAGGAAGGCTTCCTGCGTCCGTGCTGGGCCATCCAGGTATCCACGAGTGACCAAGCGGCCTTCGACGATCAACTCGCCGACTGCTCCCAACGGAGCCAGTCGATTAGGGTTCTCAGCCTCAGTCACCCACAACCTGACCCCAGCGACAGCATAGCCCAGATTTACTGGCTCATCAGTAGGTTCCATCGGCCCGGCGATTGTAACCATGATGGATGTTTCTGTAGGCCCTGCACCGTTGTACAGGTCAAGCACCGGAGCGAACCGCTCCACATCCAGCCGCGACATTGGTTCGCCCACCATGATCAGGGTCTTTAAGGTTAGCAGAGCCCCGGGGTCCAACAGCCTCCCGACCGAGGGGGTCAGCATAGCCGTGTTGACCGCAAAGCGGGAGATACAACCAGACACGTCAGAAAGACGGTCATCCTCACAAGGCACGCAGATACACCCGCCATGTGCCAAGGTAGTGAACATCTCCGCCAAGGCAGCGTCGAAGGTCAACGAGGCAAAGTGCAGCATGCGGGTGTAGCGGGAGAAGCGTAATGTACGGCCATGGCCAAGGAGCACACTGGTCGCGAGTGCGCCATGCTCCATCAGAATGCCTTTCGGGGTGCCAGTGCTTCCGGAAGTGAAGAGAATGCTGACGAGGTCATGTTCGTCTAGAGATGGGAACTCGTAGTCCCAGGCTGCTGGGGCACAGACAGTGGTTGTTGATAGTACACGGGCACCAGCAGTCGCAAACCGCTCTTCGTATGTAGGATCGGCGACGATCAGGGCAGCATTGCACTTTTTTTGCCAGCCATTGGAGGCGCTTCTCTGGGTCCGTCGGGTTCGAGAGCACCAGCACGCATCCGGCTCGCACGATACCTAGAACGGTGGCTACGGTACGACTCAACCGGTCTGCACACACCAGAACGCGGTCTCCGAGTTGTACGCCTTGGTGGAGAAGATTGCGAGCCACCCAGGAAGACTGCTCATGCAGTTCCTTGTAGCTCAGGGATCCATCCCATCCATCGATGGCAGCGCCTTCCGGTTGGCGCGTCACCCAGCGGTCAATCATTGACACCACATTGCCGCGGACGGCTTCGAGAGGCAACAGCGTAGGTCCGTCAGCCAGGGCGGAGCAAACATCACTAGCCTGCAGTAGACTGAGAGTGTTGAGAGCCTCGTCGGGCTGGAAGGCAAAGCGGTTCATGGCACCCCGCAGGGCCTCGGCTAGATGGGTGATCTCGAAGTCCGTCAAATTAGGCCAATAGAGGAAGCCCAGTTTGATGTGGCCTTCATGGACATCCACACTGATGGCGATGTCGTACTGTGCCGAGTTACATGTCATCAGTAGGGGTACGGCCAGGAGGCTGGATTTCGAACTCACCTCAGTCGGGTCATCCTGTTCACAAATTTCCTCCAAATCCAGCAAGGCATCCTCATCCTCTACACTCGGAGGCACCCATTCCATGGAGATCGCCGTGTTGAACAGCCCCTGTCCGTGTGTTTGCTTCAGCCCGCGTTGTGCCTCAGCCAACGGGTAGTGCTGGAACGGCAAACTAGCGGCATAATCCTCCTGGATCTTCCTAGCGAGACTAGCAATCGTGGAAGCCTCGCTTAGTCTTGCTCGACAGACCTGCATACTGAGACACAGACCAAAGATGGTCTCGACCTCGGGCACCGGCACGTTGCGTCCGGACGAGACGTAGCCGAAGCAAACATCCTCTGATTGGGTATAGGCGCGCAGCACCAGCGCCCATGCAGCGCGGATCGCACAAGCGAGTGTAACCTGGCGCTCTTTGCATCGCTGCAGGAACGCCGCACTATTCTCAAAGCCGAAGTCGCGCCGCTGCAGCGTCCGAGGCCATTCAGGGGGGGCATCACTCGGTGCACTCACCGCATGAGTAGGGATGTGGCATGGTACACAGTCGGCTAAGTAGTTAGTCCAATACCTCGCACTGTCGTCGGTTTGTCGTGTGCGATGGTAGTTGGCAAACATGCGGTAGTCTGGGCCTCGCGGTAGGGGGGCACTGGAGGAGCAAGCGCGGATGAATTCGCGTCGGAAAACAGACAACGCATAGCCGTCCATGATGACGTGAGAGATTTCCAACATGAAATAAGGTACCCTTCCGCGGCAGGTCAGCAAAAGCATGCGGTGTAAGGGGGCATTGGCACGAAATGGCACAAGCTCCTCCGTGAACATGGCGAGGGCGGCTTCAGCTCTGAGGTCGCGCGGCACCTCACGCATTCTAAGCTCCATTGGAACCGACCGCAACACGATCGAATGGTATATGGCCTCTGGGGACAGGTCATCCACGAAGACTGTGCGTAGTGAAGGATGTCTTTCGACAAGGGATGCCCAGGCCTGTTGGATGCGTTCCACGGTAGGCAGGCAACCACCTTTCAGCTGCACGCGGTGGAAGAAGCGCATGTGGTAAGCTCCAGGCCGACGAATCTGGCCAAGGAACATGCCCTCTTGCATGGTGGTGCAGGGGAAAACATCTTCCACCTCTTCAAGTTGCGTTACACCTAGCTTGTCAAGATCGTAGTCATCTGACAACCGGGTCCAGAGATTCGAGTAATCCACTGCCATCTCCGCCACCTGCTGAGCAGGGGTCTCCTGCACTTCTGCCAAAGAGGCAGCCTCTCGGACGCCTTCGCAAGACAAGGTATGCACCATGCTAATCTTGATCTGACGAGCTCGACATCTGGCTACGGCATCTAGGGCCTTGATGGAATCCCCGCCCAGCGCAACAAACGGCTGCTGCAGGCCTACTTCGGCGGCGGATAAACTCAGCGCTTCAGCCCAGGCGAGCTGAACCTCCTGCTCTAGCCGACTGAGGCCGAGAACATGATCTTCGGCTTCCAAGCTGCGGCCAGTGATTGCGTCGAAAGTCTCCTGGTTCATCTTCTGTACCCAATCCCGCAGTTGTACGCGATCAATCTTGCCAGAGGCTGACATGGGCATGCGCCCAACGAATGCCCAGATGGTTGGTACCATGTACCGCGGTAAAGCGTGTTGAAGTTGCGAACGCAGCTTTTTCACTGTCTCCTGAACGATCGGATCGCGGCGATCTAACAGTGGAATCTCGTCGGCAGCCGTATCCTGGTTGCCAGTGCTGGTACCCTTGACTGTGAGAATAGCAATGAGGTTGTTCTTGCATAGGCCCGCCTGAGGCGCCATGGCAATGGCATACTGAACACCGGACTCCAGCCCCAGTTGATATTCCACCTCGGCCAGTTCGAGTCTTTGGCCATTGAGCTTGACTTGTGTGTCAGCACGGCCGCAGAAGGTGATAGTACCGTCCGAGTTCCAGCGCACAAGATCACCTGTTCGGTAGAACCGGAATCCACCAAACTGGGGATCATCCTTCGCCACAAATCCAACTTCTTCAAGGAATGCCTCGGCTGTCTTTACTGGATTTTTCATGTATCCCATGCCGACAATGGGCCCAGAAACAAGTAACTCTCCAATAGCGCCAACAGGAACCAGTTTATTGTAATTGTGTACATCTGCTACCCAGCAAGCAGCCGAGTTGGGAGGACCAATGTTCAATGGATCAGCATCGGGCCGTGTGATCGGACGCGACGAGGAATTAATGGAACACTCGCTGGGGCCATAGAACTGCCAGAGATTAATCCGCTCAGACCACATAGTGACTATCTCCTTGGGGAAGGCTTCACCACCCAGGCACATTGTCTTTAGCTCGGGCACGTCGTCGGGTCTCAAGGCGCGGGCAAGTGAAGGTGTCATGATAACATGATTAACCTGCCACCCGTTGATGGCGTCGGATATGCTGGTTTCAATCCCCTCTGTGCGCGGCACACACACAAGCCCCAGATCCCAGACTAGTGCATATCTCCAGTAGACTCATGTCGAAAGTGTGGCTCAGCATTTGAAGGACACGGCTCTCGGGACCATACTTCCAACTAGGGGCGTTACGGAGAGCACCGTTTAACCAGTTCGAATGGGACAGCATGCAACCTTTCGGTCGGCCCGTAGAGCCACTAGTAAAAATCACGTAGAAAAGGTCCTCTGGCTTTCCGAGGGCTTCCACCGTCGTATCTGCAGCTGGCTTGGGGTAGTTGTCGATAGGGAGCGTAGGCAGACGTTCAGCCCAGAACGATTCGTACCTCGTCCAAGTTACCACAAACGGTGCTTCGATGACATCCAGGATGGCGTCGAGTCGTCCAGCAGGGAGATTCGGGGGCACGCTAACAAAGGCTCCGCCGGCCTTGGACACAGCCAGCATAGCAACCAGAGCTGCTCCCGACCGTTCGAAGGAAATGGGGACCACTGAGCCTGGACCCACGCCGCGTTGCTGGAGGTACGCTGCGAGCAGGCGTGCCTCCCTTACGAGGTCGGCGTAGGTAAGCTTCGTGTCCCAGGCATCGACCGCCGGGGAGTGTGGTCGATTAGTGGCGTGTCGCTCAATCACATCATGGAAAGACTCTTCCCATATACCGGGGACATTGGCATTAAACCGCCAGATGTGCTCAAGGTGTGCCGGACTCATAAGGTTGAGGTCCTTGATTAGCCTGTCGTTGTCGCATGTCCCTACCTCGGCCAGCGCCTGGGCCATGGCAGTACCCACATTTGCTGCCTGCACGTCGGTCACAGAGATAGGTAGTAGGTAAGTGATAGTGAAATGTGTCCTTGCTCATCACGATAAACATGCAACGAAAGGAAGGACTCCTAGATGGCCGTCAGCGTCCAGAAGCCCAGCCAGGCCACTGTAGTACGGGTGATGACACGCGTACCTCGGTTTGTGTAACAAATAACGACTCAATATCCTTCGCAAAGGTGATGATGGTATTGGCAGTCTCTCCGGAAACCTGGCCAGCACCCACGAGTCCCGGGTGCAACAATTGCTCCGCAGCGTAAGTGAGGGACTGGCGAGACATATCTCCCTCGACCTTCAAGTCGGCCAATGCTGTCGTATCCGGACCAGTCGTGGGCACAACGTAAAAGGCCACTTCATCGGTGCCCACGTAGCTGGATAGAACGAGGCCCCAGGCTGCCAGGATATGGGCTTCTGTCTCACTGCCTGGGGCCTTCCATCCGCTCAGGTCGATTGTGTATGTCCGCCGACCCGCGGCACGAGTGTGATCTGGATTCGAGACATACCCATCTGTCAAGGTAGGGAAGATGCAGGAAAAGCGACTCATGTTGTGCAGGTAGAACTATTGCACTGGAAGATATCACCGAATACTATCAAGATAAAGATGAAGTCACTAGTTACTGAAACTAGATAAGTCAATAGTCACTATTGTATTGTAGTGGTACCTATTCACACTATATATATGCACCCATCACGTTGGTAACCGGTCTCCAGCTGCCGGCGTCCGTGCCACTAACGCAAAAACAACCAGGGTAAGCAAACAGAATAACACCGGATTTGCGGCTGAGCTGCAGCAGAGCATACTCTGTGATAAATTAACAGGGCAAATACAAAGTTCATTGCTGCGGAGCTGAAAAAGAAGTTGCATCGGAATTGCACCGGAAAAGAGTGGAGACGTACTGTAACGTGACGGTAATCCGCGGTCCGTGATTCCAAACCGGGCTGAAGCCCTACTTAACGGACTCAGCAATCCCCTCTTGTTTTCGCACGCTTCAAGGACTTGATCAGCTTACTTTTGATCAATCCACAACTATCAAGGAGAAACAGAATTACAAACTGAAAATAAGCATGGCCACCACAGCTGACGTGCTCATCATCGGCGGTGGTCCCGCCGGCCTCGCCACGGCCCTGGCGCTATCCCGCAAGTTGCATTCGATACTCCTCTTCGACAGCCAGGAATATCGCAACCGCCAGACATCCCACATGCATAATGTCCTCGGATTTGATGTAAGTTACTTCCCTTTCTTGCCTACCCAGAATCGATCATGCTAATTACTCCTGCGTCCTCGTTAGCATGTGGAACCTGCACGTTTCCGCGCCGCCATCCACGACACCCTTCTGCATAGATACACCACCAATACCATCATCAACAAGAAGATCATCCAAGCGCGCAAGCTACCCCATGACGGTATAGGAACCCGCTTCGAGGTTACTGATGAAGATGGAACTGCATACCTGGGTTCAAAGCTTGTTCTCGCTACAGGAATACGCGACATCATGCCCCCCATTGATGGGTACGCCGAGAACTGGGGCCGGCTCATATTCCACTGCCTCCTCTGCCATGGGTATGAGGAGCGTGGCGCACCAATGGCAGGTCTACTGGTAGCAGAGAGTTCACAACTACAGGCGAATCCCTCTGTGGGTCTGATCCTCGGACAGATGGTTCGTCGCTTCGCCGACAAAGTGACCTTATTCACCAACGGCATTGAAGACACCACGGTCGCCGTGAAAGAAGCCGGTGCGGAAGCGCAAGGGATCATTATTGAATCTCGCCCAATTCTTTCGTTCGAACGAATTGTTTCGGCTGATGAGGGTTCGCGAGACACCCTGCGGGTCTGGCTGGGACAAGAAGACGGAGGGGAATCTCCTAACAGCTATATAGATATGGGGTTTCTCACGCATATGCCGGATACAGTCGTTACGAATGACTGGAGCAGCCAGCTTGGGCTAGAGCTGGATGGAAATGGGATTTACAAGCAGAAGGATGTCACGATGGAGACCACGGTGCCAGCCGTTTTTGTGGCTGGTGATCATGCCTCCGTAGCGAAGGACATTCCCAATGCTGCGAGCAATGCCACGTTTGTGGCTTCGGCAGTTGCAGTGCAGTTGACGGTCGAGCATTCCTAGGGACAGTAGTAGAGTAGTCAGGGGTTATGTAGAGTAGTACCATTGCGGTGGTGCAGGATGTGTGGTGATTAGGATATTTGCGAATTGCTTATGTACGGAGTAGTATGTATTATTAGAACAATTGAGCATAACGTAAAGCGAATTGGGACTTCTTTTGTTACCTGGGCTCAGCTCGTGTTGTATGTGGAACACCCATTCCGGTCCGGTTGGTGATAATGCATCGATTTATTTCCATCTGCGGACCGAGCTGCAGATCCGAGTCCGGCCGGAAATCCGCTCCACCGACCACAGACGCTCGATCACCCCATCGTATATGATCATTTGGAAGGAGGCCGCTGCGCATCTCCAGCCCAGTCCCAATTTCTCAGATTATGTTAGACTCTGCAGCAGATTCCTCCGTCGTTGAGGACCGGCCTAGTGACTCCGAAAAAATCGCGCACGAAACCCCTACCGACACGAACGCACCGACCCAATGGCGCCAGATTGCGATACTGTTGGCGCTGTATCTGGTGATGTTTGCAGTTGCGCTGGTACAAATTTATGTTTCTATGCTTCAAAGCCGTCAATTACTCAAAGGCAAAGCTAATGTGTTGATGCTCTGACAGGACAACACGATACTTGCACCTGCTCTCCCCGTCATCACGGACCATTTTCACTCTCTCGACGATATGGGATGGTACAGCTCGGTCTACCTACTGACAATGTGCGCCACGCAGATCCTCCACGGTCGGCTATGTACCATGTACTCCATTAAATGTGTTTATATGACAAATTTGGTAATCTTCGAAATCGGATCCGTCGTGTCGGCGGCAACTCCCACCTCGGTTGGCTTGATACTTGGACGGGCTATCACGGGAATAGGCGCGGCAGGGCTTCTTTCGGGGACTATCTTGCTCATTGCTGCGAGCATGTCTTTGCGGCTTCAGGCAACGGCTTTGGGTATTCTTGGGGGGTTGAAGGGCGCTGCAGCCGTGGCTGGGCCATTGTTAGATATACTCCTTTTCTCCATATATCTCTCCGAGAAGTATAAAGGTAAATGCTGACGAGTAAGTATTTATAGGATGGGCGGGGCTTTCACAGACAAGGTTTCCTGGCGATGGTGCTTCTACATCAATCTCCCCCTGGGCGGAGTCGGCGCCGTGGTCATCCTTTTCTTATTCCATGCGCTCTCTCCTACTTTCGTTCCTGATGCAACGAAAGGTAGCCGACTAAAACAGAGATTAGAGCAGCTCGATATTGAAGGTACAGTACTGTTCAGTGCCTGCATTATTTGTCTCCTACTGGCCATCGAATGGGGTGGGGCAAAATGGACCTGGAGCAACGGTCGCATTATTGCCCTGTTCGTGATGTTCGGGGTCACATTGGTGGCCTTCTGCATTGTGCAGGCCAGAAAGAAAGAAATGGCAATGATCCCACCAAGGGTAGCTGGGAACCGAAATGTCTGGAGCTGCGGTCTATATAGCGCCATGCTTGGAGCTGCATTCTATATTCTTGTTTATTATGTGAGCCCTCATCCTCTTCGCTCTTAAAGAGCGACATAGTGCTTCCCACCGCTAACAAACATCTGCTCCCAAACAGCTCCCGATATGGTTCCAAGTAATCAAAGGCGCCTCCGCCGTACGATCGGGGATTATGAACCTTCCCATGCTCGTATCGCTGATTGTGCTCTCCATTCTCAGCGGTGCCTTAGTCTCCGCCATGGGATACTACACTCCCACTATGATCATGGGCTGTATCCTGGTACTCATCAGCACCGCGCTGATGACAACCTTTACTCCGGACACTGGGACCGTAAAATGGGCTGGCTACCAAGTCATCATGGGTGCTGGAATTGGCATAGAGGCGCAGCAAACTGTCCTCGCTATGCAGGCTTCACTACCCGCTAAAGACGTGCCTGTTGGTACGGCTCTGATGATATTCTATCAGACGCTTGGAGGTGCTGTTTTCCTGATCGTGGCGCAGAATATTTTTCAGCATGAGCTTGTGAAGAGATTAACCGCTAGGAATATTCCGGGTGTAGATGCGACCAGTGTGGCCGCTGCGGGAGCGACGGAGGTTAGGAACCGAGTGCCCGCCGAGTATCTGGGAGAGGCGTTAGAGGCGTATAATGAAGCGGTGGTGAGGACGTTTTATATCTCGGTTGCGTTGGCGGGAGTGGCGGTTTTGGCAACATTTGTGCCGGAGTGGAAGTCGGTGAAGACGGGGGTGAACAATAGAGAAGAGCAGGACAATGTCGAATGCGGAGGGAATGAGATCGTGTAGATGCTGCTCTTGTGTATTTAGGTACAAGATAGAAGCAATTTCGTCAAGAACGATCCATCAAGTCTCCTGGACGATCCTACTCTTGCTTGAACGGTTTAATGAGCGGTAAAACGCACTTTGAATAGCCACCAAGATTAAGCCGGATAAGACCAAAAATATCATGATCAGTATGCCCCTCGGATAGCTGTGAATGTCGCATCAGAACATGTAGCTCCCTGTCTTGCATGATGAACACTTACCCATTCAAACCATCATCATGTCGGAAGATCTGCGTCCCGGCCATGAGCCCAGCCGTGGCAGACATGACAACTAAAAATCATGTTCAGCATCCACATACCAATCTTCAAAACAGGGGAAACGTACACATCCTACCCAATCAGGTTAGTAATCACGGCAAGATATCAAACAGGATAAATAAACTCACGCCACACTGACACTTCTCTCCCCCGGACTCGAGCAATTAACCTGAATCCAAGCATTATGAACAGGATGATACCCGACCGCCAACCCATTAACAGTCGTCCAGAGGCCAGACCGTCCCCATCTATCGACCCGTGCCTGCAGAACCCTCAACAGAACGAGTGCGACGAGATACACAGCAATTGCAAGCATGACACTCATCCCCCGTCTGCGTGACCAGTCACTCAGAGATGCGAAGAAGACAATGACGGGTAGAGTGAGTAAGCTCCCTATTGCAGCGAGAGCGTTTGCCTGGATGCGAGAGAACCCCAGTGACATGACGATCGTCGGAGTATACGTAGTGAGTGGGCTCCAGGTAGCGAAGACACATGCCGTGGCGAGGAAATGGGGCCATTTGGTATAGTTTGCGAGTGTTTCCCATACCACCTTGACAGGAATTGTTTCAGAGGTGGACCCATTCCATGATTGGGATTTGCAGGCGGACTCTACATCAGAGCATTCACTAGCAACGCCTTCTCTCTCCGGCAGTAACGTGAACAAAGCGATCGCCATAATGACCGACCATATTCCCCCCACTACTGATATCAGTAAAGTTCCATAACGGCTAATGGTGGAAGAAACCAGTACTCACGCAAGAATATCCACTGCCAACCATGCAACCCTCCCTTCCCATCTAATTTGAGCAAGGCAGCACCAAGTAACGGCGACACCGCAGCGCCCCCAAACATTCCAAAAAAAAAAAATTGCAATGCGCTTCGTTAACTCCTCCTTCGTATACCATGTTGAAAGAGTGTACATAGCAGCTGGGATATACCCGGCCTCCGCGAGACCCAGTATGCTTCGCGTAAGCAGGAAACCGGTCTTATTCCGAATAAAGATCTGCAATGCGGCAATGACTCCGAAGATGCAGACCTGGGCACTGATCCAGCGGCGGGGTCCGACCTAGTACATGTACACTGAGCTTATTTGAATTCATAGGATAATGTCTATGCATGAGATAGTGTAAGAGAAGAAGTACCTTTTGTAGGACCATATTTGACGGTATTTCCAGGACAATCACACCCAAAAACATTAATTGATTTCCTAGATTAATGATATCTTGGCTTATGCCAATGTCCGATGCGAAACCTCCCGTTAGCGCACTAGCAATATTTGTGCGGTCGATCTGGTAAGTTGCGAAGCCAATGGTGAGAAGTGGGAGGACTCGGAAATCGGCTCTGATTGTAAGTTATCAGTGGGTGGGATTTCCAAGAAGCTTCTGTATCGGCAGGTCTTACATCCTGCGTGTTGTGGTCACATCTTTGGAGATATACCCGCATCCTGAAGTGCTGGATGAATACATTCTTTTCTTGAGATCGGACCATGGAAAATATTGGCAAAGTTGAGGACTGATTGTGTCGAAGTTACCAAGATTTGCGGTCTTGTTGAGCAAACGAATTAGGGACCTTGTGGGTTTACCTTTGGGGTGATAAGATAAGAATTAGTGATCGACGGACTACTGTTTAGAATTTTTTTGTATTTAGCTATTTATTGTTTTAGATTATCATTTATTTTACTACGACAGCGAAACTTCAGTTGCTTGTGGACTATGAGTTTAAACGTAATTGACTTTGATGTTCATTTCATTCGCGTTGCGTATGATAGCCGCCCGTCTCGCATTCATCGCTACGCCGATATATCCGTCAACTCCATTAACAAACCCAACTGGACGGGCATGAAGATGGCAAGACGACTATAAAATCCAGATGCCATTTGCAGGTACATCCGCTCTTCATCCAATCGGCCGCACGATTGCCCTATAAGAACGAGAATGCATGCCGCGATTTTTGGAAGCGAACGAAACCTCCTAACTCGATGTTAGTCGACCAGCTTCTCAACGAGATTATTGGGGTGGCCTTACATATTAGCCAGCATCTGGACATGGGTGTGCTGGCTACATTGTTCCAACACCGATCGCGCAGCAGCGAGACATCGTGCTTCACTTCGCCCATAGGCCTCTCTCTCCTCAGTAGCCAGTCCCTGCTGCGCGAGTTGGAGCCATTTTCCGTGAATCAAGAATGTAAGAAAATAAGAGCTCAAATATGCCTCTGCCTCCATGTTTTCCTCAAGACAAGAAGAGCGCACTGAAGGAGAATTGAGCGAATGGTTATATGTCTGGAGGATACCAAGCCATGATTGAACCAAGCAATATGCATCTTCTATCTGACGGCACATGTCAACTCGTGGCGCTCGGAGGGCTACTTGGCTATAGAGCGAATCTATCACACGATCGCAGACACGTCCGTATAAACATTGAAGCGTCAACCGTGCTTCATCAGGGTTCTGGCATCCATCACTGGGCGAATAGTCGGTGAGCTTGTCGCACATCATCTAGGGAGTTTGATATTAGATTATCTTTTCTCCTCTTTGGTGAGGAAGGGCTCTCACCGAAGATCGGCCTCTGTCCACCGCGTCGGCTTTTTCAATGGCATAGAGATGCCAGAAGGCATTCTTGAGCAATCGTTCGTCGGCCTGGGTGCAAAGCTGTCGCAGGCGCCGAGAGCTATGAAGTCCCAAATCCTGCACGAACTGGACACCGAGGGTGATGAGACGGGGTTTGGTGTGATGACCGGATTTGTCTGCGAAGATGATCTGCCACCGGTTAATTTTGTTTTGTACGGCTTCACCTCTGAGCCGACCCACCATGATCAGAATCCCCTGGATGGAAACGTTAGCTGTATCGACCTCGAAATCGGGACAGAACACTTGCCTGAAATGCCCGAACAGTCGCGCTATCCATTGTCAGATAGTTCGATTCTGACAACGCTCGTTGAAAATATCGAGCGGCCCGTGACATGCCTTCCACGACACCTTTGATACCCGAATGTATGCTTACAAGATAGCAGCCCAACGCCAGGACGGCATAGGCCACCACCACCGTGGCTCGATCGGAACAGTCGGACTTCAGCACAACATCCACACACTCCTGAGCACTTGCCATAGTCAGGAACATATTGACACCAGCACTACAGGCTATCAGCTAAGTCCAGGGGGCTGCCCGTCAGTTGTAGGCAACCTACCAGGGTGTTTCAAAACATGCTGTAAGTCATCAGTACGCTGGTTGTACTCCCACACAAATGCAAGATCATTGGAAGCTAGATGCTCCTTACCTTGTATGTAGGTACTAATTCGAGGCTCATTGTCGAGCATCGGTCCCAGCGACGGTTTTTGACCCTCGGGCAAAAGACAGGATGTCATCTTGTCGCCCACAATTTGGCAGTTGAGGAGCTGTGCGGCTCGTTTCACCTTTTCGTAGCGTGGATGATCACCATCGAGGAGAGGTGGGGAGGAATATAGTGCCGGAATGTCGAAGCCTAGAGTTACTTGGCGAGCTATTGTACTTGATGAGTATGCCAGTTATAATCGAAAGTTGCGGGGATCACTGTACTTTGAAACTCCTTTTGCAGCTGTCAGAAATCAGCTTTGGCTGCAACGTTAGTCCCACGATTTAATGCAACCTCACAATATGGATAGAAAACATTCCGTCACCTCCTTGTTCATAATTTAAACTGGTCGCTGATGGGTCACCATAAGGCGGAGAAAGAGTAGCAGGGCTTGTCTCGGATTCGGATGGACCTCCTAGGACCGAGCCATCAGCCGACCAGTCCGGGCAAGGGTTGCATGATACATCGGGAAGTTCCCAACAGCACAAGTCTAAAGAACCCGGAGCAATTGCCTCCATCCATCCCCGAGGGCTGATTGGGTGCTGTAACGGCAGATCTGAGTCACGTTCGACTAGACTCAAGGCAGGACTGAGCCGCGACGGGGTGGACATGGGCCTTGCTGATGCTGGACATTGGGGATAGATGCAAGGGCTATCCTTCCTCTGGGAGCTGTGCTGTCAGGATAAAGACATGCGTACGAAATGACTTGGAAGACAAGATGGGAACTTACCCGACAGTGCATGCAAGGACTACCTCCAACACCTAGAGTGTTGAGTTTTGGTCAACTTGAGAACAAAGAAGGAGTGAAATCACGCTATATTGCAAAGTGGCACGATCCACTATGTCGGAAGAGGCAATTAAGGAAGATAGCAAGAGGAGGGACATCGCCGGGAACTGACATCTAGTCTTCCGCGCCTTGCACGGCTCGCAGGCGCCTCTTCGTTGTGTAATACCCTTGCGAATTCCATTCATGATGCCTCGTGGCTTCAATCACGGCACAGCATATATCTGTAGACTGCAAGATTACGCAAAGAGTCTCGTCAAAGACGCAATCGAAAGATGAAGAGCAAGCTTATAAAAGGCGGGCACTGCCACCTTGGGGGAGTTGCGTACTACCTTTGAATAGTGTATGCACATTACAAGTCTTCACACTTCCCCTCTCGGGATTTGGTTGCTCACAATTAATCTGGGATTGTTCTCAGCCGAGTCCGCCCCACCAAGTCCAACATGAGTGTCATATGCTTCTGCGCTCCGATCATCGTGCCATCACCAAAGCCTTCCAAATCCCCCAAGTAGTCTTTCTGGGATTGGTCGTGGTGGCGAAAAGCAAAGAACAAGAATATATCAAGATATCACAGGGGCAAATCCCCATGACTGCAAAACTAATGTATGGGATGATTGATTGGGACACACAGAAAAGAGGAAGGCGGAGTCTGGATCCTGCCAGGGCAGCCTGCCTCTTCGTGTCGGGTACGGTGGGTACAGTCACTGCAGGAGTGCATCGCCTATCTCCGATCTACGCGCACGTGAGAGTTATTCTTGTAGAAACAGATGGTCGAGAGATTTTCCATCCAATGAGGTTAGCATTAGAGGCCAACCTGCTCGCCCTCCACCAATCGAACGGCGTGGGATTGCATGTACCGACGGGCAACTGTGCCCATTCGGCGCTATTGGCGGGCTTGGCCAGACTCGCAGGTAGTACTTGGATTGTTTGATTGATAATAATCTGCTGTATGACGTCGGTCGCCAGTGAGAGCGGCTTGCCATCCCTAACGTGCGTCTAGTAGTCACCGGTCGAGGTGTCCTTTGGTTCAAGCCGTGTTTGTCCTCAGACAAAAACTATCTGTCGTCGGGCTTTGAAAGGCCACAGAACCCCACAAATGTGTGATGGGCAGGCTCCCTGAGAGATTTCCAAGCCAATTACTCGGAAATGTGCACCGGAATGGCCAAATATTTTCGAGCGACTATCGATTCAAGTGCTGTGCCGACTGAAGCACTAGGTGAATCACCCCGGTCCAACGTTACATTTACCATGCAGGCTGGATGATCGGGCACACCCCAATGCATGGACGCTATTCACGACACGCACGCACCTCCTTTGAAGAGTAAGTATAATCAAGGAATTAGTATGTACATCGCCGTCTCTAGTTTCACCCAATCCTCTACTGTTGAACGCCACCTAGATCAGACTAGGAAGAGCATAACCAGCCGCTTTTTTAGGGTCGGGCCTGGCTGTGAGTCTCAGCCGCGGCCCACTGACCCACACCAGCCCCAGGTACCCTGGTCTAGGACATCGCCAAAGAAAATATTTTCACGGGGTTGACCTATCCCAACACCCGGTCCAGCACAGCTGCTCGCTCGTCCCCCCTTCTGATCCGCGGTGCTTTCGGTCGACCATCGGATGACAGTTAGCCGAAATACCGACTCGGTGATTCGTGCTCATTCTCTTCCTCTCTCTCTCTCTCTCTCTCTCTGGAACAAACAGCACTATCCGGACCCAGACTAACCCTTCAGGCCAGTCCATCACAGAGGAGAAACAATTGGGGATATTAACTGTCCATGAGATTCGCCAGCGGTGGCTAGCTCGAGGCTTCCCAAAGGATGTCCGCATCGCTCGACTGGCGATGCCGATATGGCCCAAACCTCGCGAACCCGACCGGTAGCCATAATCACTACGGGTGAGCTCCAGGAGCTTGTTGCGGGCGAGTAGGTGCATTCCACATGAGACGTGGGAACTGCGTCGGATAAAATATCACTTAGCTCCCTTCGTAAATGTCCAGTAATGGCGGAACCGTCAGCGAGGGAGAGAACGTACATTCAATGCTTTGGCTTCCAAGGGAAGACCAATCTGTCGGACCGGTTGGCGCACCGGATCGGAATACAGAGTCCTCAAATAGGGCGTACGGGAATACGAGACTTACCGATGGTATCGGATGGAGGCTCAGGGAATGTATCAGGGTTCATTTTGGCCCTGATAGTGACGATCTATAGGATGAGATTGGTGTTATATTTTGGAGTGCATTCTCTGAAGTGTATACACCGATGTTATACTTGAGGCAGGGCGCCTTGTTTCGGTATTACCGGAAAGCGAGGATGGGCCGGAATTGTCATGCATGGCACTAGTTTGCCACTCTATTCCAGAGTAACTTCCGGATAGCGGTCCGAGGATCGACGGATCTAGGCTCGGCCATGCCGTAGCTCAAACCTTCGTCTTGTGGATCAGGGACGCGGGGTGTTCAGCTTTTGTGATTAAACAAGGTAAAATCAAAGAACATTGCATTTGCCGAGAATGAATTATTTTCAATAAGGGCTGCTAAAAGCATCATGCATTTTTAGATAAGCTAAAGCTATAGCTAGTAGCTAGGAGGATCTCACAGTATACATCAGATGCCCAAGACTGTAAAAGCAAGTACTGCCTCAGTGATTGCTGTGGTTAGCCCAAGCTTTGTTAGGCCACTTCCAACCCCCCAAATTCCTGAATATTATTACCTGGGAAGTGTATGTTTCTTCCCCAGTTTTCACCCTTTCCCAGCCACGATGCTCTAATAAGTGCGTAGAGCGGCCTTTTTCCCAGCCTCTAAAGCTCGAACCACCATCATGGAAGACTCTCCTGACCCAGTTCTTTGTATCCTTATATGAGCAGACTGGGATAATGCTCAAGCTTGCTGATGGACTTTCGCAAAGTGTTTTGATTTCATATTGGTTAAACACGCATAAACTCATGTCCATCTCAGAAAGCCAAAATTCAGTCCTAATTCGAACCCCGATGGAAGAATGGCCTGTACACTCGCAGTCATGTCTGAGATTCCCATATGTCTTCCTGTTGTCGGCATTCAATGGGACATTATCACCATATATCATCTCGCCGGGACGTAGTATATGTGTATGAGTGTCCTTACACTGTCGTATCAAATGAAGTTTATCGCGAAATGTGATACTGGTGCATGGACAGATGTCGACCTTGCCCGCATACGGCATACATTTAAAATTTGCTTTAAGAAAGTAACATTTGAAACAGCATGGCCTTTGCGGCCGGGCGTGACAGAGAGCGTCAGGGTAGAGCGTCCAACAATCATGGCAATATCTCCAGCGTTCATTGTTAAGCCGAAGAAGTAGCTGTTTTCTAGGCTTTTTCTTGGCGTTGGGGCATAGCATCACCCGTTCTTCGGGCGGGAGAAGCTTGCGAAGTTTCATTCCTTGCGTCTTAAGGTATCTGTCCAGACAAGCGAAGATATATCTGCAACTCAACCCGAAGCAAATCTGGTGGCCGTACGCGCTGAAGAAGCCATGATAGAAAGGAGCCAAGAGGTTAGGCGATATTCTTATCCAACGATTCGTAAATAGGAGGTGTCGCTTGGGTCGTACTGTTGGTATGAGGTAGACTTTTGAACCAAAAGCAAGAACATGTGTACCTCAACTATGTCTGTGGTTAAAACCGATGGAAACAAATTATCTTGGTCAACTCTGGTTTTTTGCAGCGTAATTATCGAACA
The DNA here is from genome assembly GCF_003184625.1 of Aspergillus neoniger CBS 115656. NCBI lineage: Eukaryota > Fungi > Ascomycota > Eurotiomycetes > Eurotiales > Aspergillaceae > Aspergillus > Aspergillus neoniger. Next base: position 344,892 of record NW_020291156.1, on the reverse strand, counting down.
AGAAGGCGATAGCGAGGTCAAGGTCTACTTTCGTCGTTGGTGGGTCGGTGTGAGATGTAGGAGAAGGGAAATTTAATCCGTCATAAACAGTAACATGATAATAAAAAACCTTTGTATTCGGTAGGTGTGTCGCCACCACAAACGAAATGACAAAAGTACTATGCTAACCGACCCAGATCAACCTGGCGGATGCCATACCAGAGTGACGTCCGGGTGAAAGCAGAACTAAGTCTGTGCGTGTAATTAAAAACGTATGTGGCTGCAGTCAGCTGTTCGAGGCTCCTTTGAGTCCTTTGGCTGGGATGCTACTTCGTACAATCATTGATTGATGCTTATTATTTACGGAAGCCACCACAACGGCAAGCACATTTACATAGGGAGGCACTACTACTACTACACAAGCCAGGATTCCTCCGCAACGGCTCCGCTCATGAACTTTTCAACACTGATGGTATTTATTGGATAAGGGTATGGGAGCAGCACCTAATGTGGGACAGACTCTCACATGTTCTGGTTAAAAAACCGGCCGTTGATAGTATATAAATATTTAGCATAGATTAGCCCACCCTGATGCTCATTAGTTCTCTAGTAGAAGCCTCTAACTGCCGACTCCAATAACCACTATGTTGTCCGGTATATGTCAGGAGCAATATAATCTGTCGCAGACTCAGCTCCTCATAGACAAAGTCAACCGGGCCGGCCAGCTTGAACATGGTATGCCTCTCAGACCTGAGACAATTACCATTGATGGATGGTCAATAGGAGAGGAAGCTATCTAGAGATTCGCCTGCTCTCTGGATACTTTGCCCGCTTTTTCCACTGCAGAGAAGACCTCGGATGTAACCTGCTGTACCGCCCCATTCATTATAATGTCGGATTAGGACGAAGTTGGTACCTTCCAGAAGGAAGACGTCATCCCCTCCACAAGCCCCAGACGCGGTTACACAGCTGTCATACGACATAATACTATATAGAGGCCCACAGCCATAGATTGCCATAGCTCTTTGCCTTTCGCCTTTTTGTATCTGCGCGAAACTTTTTCCTGCCAGCACTTGGTGCAGGGACTTGCCAGAGGACTGGGATACATTCCTGAGATGTCCTATATGGGTAAAGCTGATCTCGAAAGATTGACTCAAGTCTGTATCTGGAATGCTTCCAATAATCGCACTTTCAGGAGCACGCTGTAACTCCAGGACGTTGAAGAGCCCCAGCGCGGTTCCAATACAGAGTTCACGCGGCATGGTACGCAGAAGGCGCACGAATAGGCACATTGGGCTCTCCGAATAGTCCACAATGACCTCAAGTCCTCGGCCTTCCTCGGCTTTGCTGGATACGTGTGTAGTTTCGGCGTCACTGCTTCGCCAAGTAATGCGGGTTATGGGAAGTAATCGCTAAGACTGAACCACATATTGGATCTATAACGTAGCTCCTGCCTCATTCGGTCACCCATGTAATTCCATACACAACATGCCTCTTTGAGTAAAATATATCCTCACCATCGGATACTGTTCATGAAATCTGGCGAACAAGACTCCGATCAAATACCTATAACTTATTTAAGATGGGTAAGGCGGATCCATCTATTCGCACTAGCTTCTGGCGAACCTTTTGTTCCTGAAAATCCGACAATTTCTTGGGGCAAACATCATCTTGGTTCGATGTCTCAGCGAGCTGTCAATAGTGTCAATGAGATTTAAATCAACCATGGCCCAGGGTCTCAAATTCTCCACTTTTCCCATTCAGGTAAGGCAGGAACCAGCTGGTTTGCATTTACATGTTGCTTACAAAATACCGGCATTATCAAACCCTCGGATTATGTCTTGATGGGCCAACACGTCAGCTCTGATGGCATCCAGTTTTTCGAGACAGATCAAGTTTCTTTCCTGTTTCAATGCAGAATCGTTGATTGCGACAAATTCTTACATTTCCGCGGGGTGGAAGAACCACTCATAGTTGCTATAACGGACTATACAACAAGTTTATTTGTGCCTTTGTCGTTATGTCCATTACTAGTTTACACTGTTCAACTCGATACCTTCGCACTCTAAGTGTGTGATCATGCAAACTATCACATGTAAAAATCAGAAGCTCATTGTGGACGTAAAATCTAGTGGCTTACCCGATTGACCTATACTGGAGGGCCATAGAGCACCTTCCGCTGGTTCCGCCACCCCCACTGCTCGGGAGAACTTTTGGAATATCTAGGTCCCTTATTCAAAGGCCGAAACACAAGTCCCTTCTTCAATTCCTTGCGGTTGAAGCTTCTGGTGTGTACCACGCTGCCCACGGAGGTTGAGTAACTTGTCCAGCGTCGTATCATATTGTTGTCCCAGATCGGCCGCAGAATAACGATGTCATCTGCTTCCTGCCAGTCATCCTCTCTCTCCTCCCTGCCGAAATCCTCGTTCAGCTCTTGTGCTTGTGCGTACTTGTGATTTTGCATGTGCTTTCCAAACAAATTTGAGAAGCTCAAATGTTGGAGTTCAGGCATTGATTGCTCCAGATAAGCGAATATTGGAGTCCAAGAGCCACTGCTCAAATGGCACTCATGAATTCTTAATGAACGGAGACTGGGATGTCTCTCAAGAAAGAGCAGGATTGATTCGCCCTTGGCCGGAAATCCAGTGAAGGTACACGCCTCCAACATTGGAAACTCAGCTTCACAGGCAATACTGTCAATGATCCAGTCGTATTTCTCTTTGAACTTCAAATCTAGTTCGCCAGTACGACGAAACGAGAGTTCAAGCTTTCGAAGACCGGGCGCAGACCTGAGGAAGAACGAAGGTTGTCTCGGTGGCTCAGTCTGATTCTCCTGAGAAGTACAAGGTTCCTTCCTAGTATTTGCTTGGTCGTCCTCTTCGTCGATTCTGTCATCATCCTCGTCTTCTTCGTCTTCCTCTTCTAATTTTCGTTTGAAGTCCAGGGCATCTTGTACCTCTCCGGAGATGCTCATCTCGAGTGATTGTAACCCCTTGCAAGACAATTCTAGCTCCTTTGGGCCATGTGTCAACTCGTGATGGACGATATTGCTAGCTTCGAGGCCGCATTCGCGATTACTTTGATAGGCGTCGAATGTCTTCACCGAGGCCTGGCTCTTTGCTAGTGCTGTTGTAACCCATGAGAAGACCTTTGAGGCTCGCGTCCACAGCGAGACCCATTCCCCGCGCTCAAGCGACCTTGTCTGCTTTGGGCCTCTGAGAACCGCACTATTCAAGTGGATAGCATCCAATCTTTTAAATTGTCGAGAGCAAGTTGAGGGGTACAGTTACATCGCTTGATGACTCTGCTTCTCTCTCTTCCTTTTTCTTTTTTAACCATATAAGGTCCTCCTTCGCCTTGGCAAGTTCTTCGGGTGAAAAGTCGACCGCGGTGTCTGCAAATATGGGCCCATTGAAATCGACAACCCTATACCATCCATTTTTGATGTCTTGCTCCAATCCGGAAATATCCATAATCGTAGCTAACAAAGTAAGAGTAGTGATCTTCTTGCTCAATTCATGGTTGCGAGACAAGGCGAGAAGAGACCGAAGATTCTCCAACGAGACATCGAGTACAGGTTGTTGAATGGACTCGAGAAATCGGGGACCGATGCATCTTCTAGCGAGACTTCCACTTGTCAGACGCAAAACCTTTATCGAGTCGAGATCTAAATATGACAGAAGCGTTTCGAAGATCTCTGTAGGCAAAGAGGAGAACCCATCAACATGATGTGGGTTGAGCATTCTGACAAGCGAGTAGAGTGATAGAGTGTTCACGGTTAAAAAGGTTCAGGTACAAAGGGATGTTTACGAAGTTGTCCCAGTCGGCAGCTCTGAAATTCGATGAGTTTTATTTGCTTTGCGGGGCATCTTGTGCAGCAAGATATTAGTTCAATGCGCTGACTAGCCTACAGTATGTCTCAGTTGCACCACAAGACTAAGAATACTTAGCCTAAGTGGGAATTTGCTTGATAATATTTGGACCCTCGGAGTGGCTTTCCTATCATGACCCACGCGAAGATCCGTGGATCGGGGTTGACTGCCAAGAGATTCATTTTAGGCAGCTTCCCTTGGCCAATTAAACGCACGGCTGCCTGTTCATCGTACCTCTCGGTATATTCTGCATAATTATATAAGCTGTACAAACATAAACACTTCCTGTGGAAAATGGAACCAGAACTCAATTGGTCATCTACCTGGCCCTCGAAACTGAGAAAATATGCTAGGAAATGATTCCAAGGCCGCTGCTTCGGGTTTCCTTTTCCAAACCACATTGCGTATCACTTTCTTTTGGCTATAATCGACGGGAATACAACAACGTTGCATAAGTATTCCTTGATTGGTGAGGTGTAAAAACAAAAACATATATTCTGCCAAGCGCAGAGGACAAGCCCAAACAAACTTTGAAATTGATATAAACACACCATCAATCGTGCCCGGAATTCCTTTTAGTACCTTACCTCTAGTACATTTGCCACCGGCAAGATTAGTAAATCGAAGTATATAGTAGCAACTCAACTCTTTTAAAACCCATCGCGTTGTAGGCGAATTGACAGCTATAAAAAGTAATCTGGCGTCCTTCTATGCACTGTAGGTTCCCCAGTCCGTGGCGAAGGATCAAACTGTATACTGGTTTCCAAAGTTAGCAAACGTACAGGGCTCACATCGCATGCATCAGTCTTACAATTGGTAGTTGAGTTGTTCATCTACCTCCAGTATAGCTGCTTGATTGCCACAACGGTAGCAGTAGTTCGGAGCTAGAATCTACCCATTAGCACGTTCCCAGCCATTTTCAACAATGAAGTAGATTATACCAGAGAAAACCGTAACGACGTTTTTATCATGCGCCCAAAGATACCCATCCATTACCATCTGATGTGCTCGCGCGATAAGACTGAGACCGTTATTGTGATTGAACGCGTCAGATATGTCCTGTCCGAATGTATACCCGGCGCCACGAGGCGAAATGCCCCAACCGTATCTGTCATCAGGATCGCTCCAGAGGAGATCACACATTGGGCCTTCATGAGGCGGTTCATGTACTCGGTCCAGCTCTCGAACATTATCCAGAGTATCAATAGAGGGACTTAGCCCTCCGTGGAGACAGAAGATGCAATTGTCGATAAGAGCAGTAAGAGGGAGGCAGTCGAATAGGTCTGTAAATAATGTCCATACCCTGGCGTTGCCGTACTTCCGCAGACATTCGTCGTAGAAGCCATATACTTGGGTGGTTTGTCGGGATTCGTGGTTACCCCGGAGGATCGTTATGCGTTTGGGGTAGCGGACTTTGAGGGCGACGAGGAGGGATACTGATTCGACGGAATGGTAGCCGCGGTCGACGTAGTCACCTAGCAAGGTGTGATGATATTAGAGACATGATACTCGGACTGCAGCTTTAGGATTGGTATCCCACCCATGAAGAGGTAATTGGTGTCTGAACATAGTCCACTTATTCGGAAAAGCTCGATCAGGTCATGATACTGGCCATGAATGTCGCCACAGACTGTAACGGGGCTGGACTAAAATGATCATTAGGGCTGTTATATTGTGTACTGGAACTGGTAGCTAGTCAGGTGACTTACAACTGGCTGTACATTTGATTCATCTTGCAACAACTCCCTTGCCTAGAGAGAATGTCAACAATGGCTTGGTCATAAAGGCTATTGACACTGTACCTGATCGCATAATCGCTCTATATCATCCTCTGACAAGGTTATACAACTCATCAATTGCTCGATCAATGCGTCCAAGTTCTGGGTATGCTGATGGTCCAATCCCTTTGGCTTCGACTGCTTATCTGGCCTACTCGTAATGTCAACTATCATTGCTTCGCTGCGAAGAAGACTACGTGAAGTTGAATTGGTAAATGCAAGATGATATCGAGAGTTTATAGAAACAGATACTTGAATGTAGTGCATGAACAACGAAACTGTTCCGGAATACTTTGAATAGGCAGAAACTATTTATGATAGAACCCTGTCCGTGGGATAACTAAGGGTGGCGGCATTAGTAACCTCCTGTGAGAATTTGCCAATTATGATTGGCTAGGCTGTACTCCGACATTCTAGTCGGAGTTCACCTTGAAGCCAAGATAAATCTTAATTTGTTGCTATTTTCATTCGGTACCAATGTGAGCGTGTTTACAGAAGGCCTTGGGATTCTCCGAGCAGCGATTTACGTGACTGGCCCATATCGTCGACGATCCATCGCGATTGTCAAAGACCTCCCCAGGAACATTATCACAAGCGGATCAACCCGGTGGTATGGATATCATCTTGGCTTGAAACACTGAAAAATTTCTCTGAGATTCTATTCCCAGATTTTATTTATACCTGCTGTTCCGGGCCAGAGCCTCCATCTTCCCCAGACTTCCCCGCCAATGATTGCTGTCGATAGATGCAGTCCCTTGGTATCAGAGCTGCTTATAGATCACTAGTCAACACCATGGCAGAGGGGGACAACGTGAACTTGGATGCTCTTATTGAGAGGTTAGTAGCAGTAAGAGGGTCACGACCAGGCAAACCTGTTGAAATAAGCGAGGCCGAAATCGAATATCTCTGCCGGATGGCGCGGGAGATCTTCCTCACCCAACCGATACTACTAGAACTTGAGGCACCTATCAAGGTAAGACCTTTGGCATCACATATATACTGTAACTTGCTAGAAGATAATTGATAACCACCAGGTCTGCGGCGACATCCACGGACAATACTACGACCTATTACGCCTATTCGAATATGGTGGCTTTCCACCCGAATCCAACTACTTGTTCCTCGGCGACTACGTTGACCGTGGCAGACAGTCAATCGAATGCATTTGTCTCCTTCTAGCCTACAAGATAAAGTATCCGGAGAACTTCTTCATCCTGCGAGGGAATCATGAATGCGCATCCATAAATCGTATTTACGGGTTCTACGACGAATGTAAGCGAAGGTATAATGTTAGGCTCTGGAAGACATTCATTGATTGCTTCAACTGTCTCCCTCTCGTCGCTATTATAGAAGACAAGATATTCTGTATGCATGGAGGGCTTAGCCCGGACTTGAGTTCTATGGAACAAATCCGGCGCATTTTGCGACCTACGGATGTGAGTCATATCATATGCTCCCGGCCCCGTTTTCTGTTCAGGATGAGTACTGATCGTCAATAAGATCCCCGATGAGGGTTTACTATGCGACCTCCTCTGGGCCGACCCGGGCAAGCATATTCTGGGCTGGGGCGCGAACGACCGTGGTGTATCGTTTACTTTCGGTCCTGATGTGGTTCATCGGTTTATCCAGAAGCATGATCTCGACCTTATATGCCGCGCTCATGAGTGTGTTCAGGATGGATATGAGTTCTTCGCTAAGCGTCAGCTCATAACACTTTTCAGTGCGCCGAATTATTGTGGCGAGTTTGATAATTCGGGGGCTATGCTGGATATCGATGAGGATCTTATGTGCTCGTTTAAGGTGAGTCGTATACGTGTCTTTATTATGAGGTTGGGTGGAACGAATGCTTATCGGTGACGTGTTGTCTAATTTTTAGATTTTGAAGCCGGCCGAGAAACGGAAGCAGATTTTTGAAAAGCGATCGGGCAAAGAAAAGACGCGTTAGGCCTTATACTTTTATGGAATTTTGTATCCTATTCGCCTGTAACTATAGCTTGGTAGATTTGAATTCGCTTGATGGAGAGCTGATCCTCCAGGCTTGTTTACATGTAGATTATAATTATGAATATCATTGATATCATATCTAAGCTTGTTCAACGTCTCCGGGCATGGATTCTTCGCTGGGATGTTTGTTCTGATGGATATTCTGAACAAGCCCAGTCCGAGAGTTCTGACTTTGCATTGCCAGACTCGCATCGTAATGAACCGATATAAACTGTCTGTAAGGGTGGTGTTCGGCAGTAGAAGGAGAAGAAGCAGTAGTATTCTGTCTCGATCGCTTCAACAGCCACCGACCGCCGCTGGCGTGCCTGCTGCAACTGAGGCCTTGCTCCTGCTCTGCGAACCGTCTTCTGCGGCTAGGACAAATGACCGGGCCAAAGGTGGGTGCACAGGCCACCATGATCCCAACTGCCATTTCCGCCACAGTTAGAATGGCACTATCAGCCGTGCAGTATGTAAGGTCTTGATCCAAGGTGCAGTCTAAGACCTTGATGAGACGGATTAGGTTTATAACAGAAATACTACTGGTTGGTTTTCGGTCAGCAACGTCCCCAGCAGGGTGAGATATGTGAGCTGACTCACACTAGTCCCAGGCCAAAGGTGGCGGTAACGGCTACCTTTTTCTCGGTGGCCATTTGTAACTTCCAAATAACTGGTACTGGCAGTATTACGGCGATGATATCAAGGATCATGTTAATGACGGCCGCCGCGAGTTCCGCAGTCAATGCATTGCCACATGAGCCCTCGAGGCTTGGATTCCAGTAGTATGCTAGTGGGCGACAGAGACGTAGTGTGGTGGCAATGCTACCAATGAGATACAGCACGATAATTCCTTCTAGTACATAGGCCGCGATACAAAACGTTTGGACAGGGAAGGTGTTGATGTAGAGGTCAAGGATCGCAAGACGGAAGCAGGCTATTCCAATTGCCCAGAATAGCTGGGAGGCGAAGAAAGTCTACATGCGGTGTATTCGTCAGCCACAAAGCTCCGATTGTCTTAGACAAGAGCATACTGGCCTTCAACACGCTCGTGATGCTAAGACCAGATGCTATAGCTTGAGTGAGAGGGATACCGACGCCTCCGTTGACTGTAGCAACTAGAAGACAGGTTGTGTATCCAATGAGCATAACCATCGAGATGATCGTAAGACTATCATGAACTTGGATTTCTCTTCGTATGAAGGCCCGAGCCTAGAACCTCAAACCCACGGCCATCAGAGCTAATGCATTCAGTATTGCGAAGCTGACAATGACAGCTACTTGTCTCGATGCGAGGGAGGGCATGGTGGAGCAGTGAGTACTCAAGGGAGACAAAGAGTTTGACTTTACCTCCCACGCAGGATTATCATAAAGATTAATAGGGTTTTGAAGGATGGGACCAAGGTATTGGACGAAACCATCTCTTTGGTTGCTGTTGGATACTCCGTACAAATAACAAATCTGGAGTAGATAACGGCTGTAATAATTGCACTCTACCCACGCCTGATGGGCTGACACAAAGCCACCACCAGCTTGCTTGTCGCCAGGGTCTGGCGCTCTTTATCAGTGATTCCCGAGGCAGAATCATCGGCGACTGAGAGGGGATTGTACTAGTGGGGGCCAGAGTCAGTGGGGGCCAGGAAGCGACGGGCCGCAGGCGGCACCTGCGATTATGGCACTCTGATTGTACAACGACGAGATGTTGATTGGTTGGGTTGCTGCAAACCAAGAACACTGGTTGCATAGCTAATGCACTGACCAAGGCCTGAACCCTGGTTTGTGCTGCGCCGCAAATGCCAGTGATACTTGTTCGGGCAAGGAACTGCACCTTACGGCTTAGAAAAGGTCTACGAACTTCCCTATAAGGAAAGACCTAGAACAGGTGCTTCTGACAGGAGTTGCTGATGAAACTCCATCTTACGACCTTATCATAACCTGTGGAATTGGAAGGCTAAATGTTAGGTCAACTTACCCCCTGTGGAGTGTCACGTGATGCTTTACCAATACATTTAAATACCGTGAACAGTACGATGGTGAATTTTTTGAATAGGGCACTCATAACTCTGTGTATCTCTATCCCTAACAGTGAAGCATCCATTAATCACCGTGTGTGCATCTCATGATGGCGAAAAGCATTGTGCCATATTCGTCAAGATTCTGCATCCACTGGTCCACCCTTGCACGCCTCCTTGCAACTCCAGCCTCCCCTAAATCATCAGGTGTGGGCCATAATTCGTCGATTGTTAGACATCCTTCCATCCAGTCCGCCATATGTACGTTATATTCCCTCTCCCACTCATACCGCGTTGCTGCCTGCCACAGTAGCTTATTGGCCGGAGCAGGCAGACCTCGTAGCTCAGTGCCAAGGAAGGTAGGAAGACCCTCCTGGCTAGAGAGGATACTATCGAACAAATACATAACGTAAAGTGTCCGACGCTTCGCCTCCGTTATAATCCATTCTTCCCACTTCGGTCGCGCTCGTCGTTGATCAGCCGCACATATCAACCCTTGCCGAGATGAAGCGCAGGCTAGCTCTTGGAGGCTCGTCATTATAGCGCGAAAGTCATCATCGCATGATTGTCCGAGTATAAAGAACAGAACCATGGAGTATATCAGGTAAGACTGAAACGCGGTAAACAGACCATCACTGGTGTATTTCGCTCGATCCTGATCCAGAGTTTGAATTTCTCGACGTAGAACACTAACTGCCGCCTGACTGCTGCCGGGAAGCTGGTTCGAGCATATTCGTACTAAGCTCAGGCAGGTAGTGAGGGGTGAACCGGCTGGCTGCGCGATCATCTGCTTGGCATGAATGAAGGGCAGGGTCCCCCGGCCACTGACAGCCATCGCAGAGTACGACCTGAGAGTCAAGTATATATATGATCTAACACCATCAGGGTAGTTTTTGACTGCTTGTCCAGGCATCGGAATAAATGCCTGGATCCAACGATTCTGAATATCATCGGCATTGATAGGGCACACCAGGTCAAGAGATGAAAAGTCTAAGACATCTTCCAACGCAGATAACCCGTTCTGAGTGTTAACAAGTACTCCGGTTCCCAGAGATGACGGTAATGTCGAAGTTGATAAGTTACTCATGGCCAGAACGCCACTTGGCAAGCCGGTAAGCGAGGAATCTGACACCGAGAATGGACTGGGTGGCGCTACCGGGCTTGCTAGATTCCGCTCAGAAGCATCATCTTGAACATACGAGCATGAGATGCCACGATGCATGCATCTCGAGCATGGCTCCCTGCCTCCAGATCTGCGGTCACACCGGGCTTTCGCACTAGCACACTGCTGACAGGCCTTTTGCCTGGAGGTGGAGTATCTTGAGGGTTTCATCATCGGTATTGATGCTTCATCGTTATCGTAGTCACTACCTATGGTGGAGTCGCTGACCGCGATCCTTCTTATCCTTAAGCCGCTATCTTCGGTGTTTGTAATGGAGAAGTTGGTTTTATCCCCTTTGATCGGAAGTGACGGAGGTGTCGGAGCTGAGAAGTGGGTCCGAGCTCGGACTCTAATTTGGCTCCCGGATACAAGATTCCTCGTCACATGATCTCATTTGAGCTCTAGAGCCATGAGCTCTTATTTTCCTTCTCATTTTGCGTGGTTCGGTGCTTCCCAGGATTTTAGTTCATTTTCACCATTATAAATAGTGGCCTCGATTTATATACTGGTTTCAAATAGCCAAATGAGTTACGAGCAGGGCATATGCTCTGGAGAAATACAACCCAATATAGAGAATTAGCATATCCTCACATAAAGATCAGCTCAAAGCATTTATTGCCTCATCCACCGAGATAACTTTAATGCCCATCTTTGGCAGTAACATATCGAGCATAACATTCGCGAATACCGAATGCTGCTCAACGGGTAACTCCAAGACATTTTCCCTGATAACATAGACATTGTAGTCCAAGTCAAAGAGCCGATAGATCGTAGCCATCACCACGCCAGAAAGAGTCAATCCAGACTGTTCACGGTGTCAGCACATTCTCACTTTGTTGGGGTACCTTTTACATACAATGATAACCGTCTTGACTCCATGTGCCTGCAAGATCTGCTCCAGTACACTTCCCGTCATTGCAGACCACCTAGTCTTTGGGAGAACGATATCTTGACTGTCCACGCTGAATGCCTTGTAAATTTGGTTTTCAGGGGAACCGTGTCTGAACTCTCCAAAGGGGGCAATGAGGTTGGCAAAAGGAGTACCGGCTTGGACTTCTGGCTGGCCGGGATAGAAAGAGAGTGTAGAGAAAACGGTTAGAGGACGAGACGCTCTCGCATGAACGGCATCGTTCCATTTGGCCAAGTTTTCGATCAAGGCTTGACCTTCAGGGGTGTCTTTGACGGCGTCGATAAGCACCGTGATCCAGTCTAGGTTTAGAACGGCATAGTTTTTGCCAAAGTTGATAGAGCCGTCGGTAGTGCTATCCATGGTGGTCTGATAATTAGAGAGACAGTGAGCATGGCTTTATCGGTTTTGATTCAAATTGCTTGGTTGCACTATTTATAGATGCGTTGGAATAAAAAGAGCGAAAATGTACTTTTTCATGGAACGGAGTTGAGAATCGGAAGTCCGGGGCTCAGGTCCGAATCCCGCAAAATTACTGCGGGATGATCACGGGATTGCCACGGTGACATTGTATATAGCGAGGGCTGCTCTCTATAGCAGTCGCGTTACATCCCAGTCCATTGCGAACAAATTATTTCTCAGAGACACGAATAACAAACATCATGCCTTCAGATGACAATGCGACACTGGTTCCATCGGACACTTCGACTGGGGTTGCGACTCCCGAACCGCCCTACAGTATCTTCGATAAGCGTCAGAAGTGGTTGATCATCATTATCGTATCAACTGCAGCAACATGTACGTTATACCAAGTCCCTATTTCTTGGTAGCCTACTAATGTCTTAATAGTCTCCGGCTTTGCATCCAATATTTACTTCCCAGCATTACCGACAATTGCAAATGATCTCAATGTCTCCATCGAACTTCTTAACCTAACTATTACCTCCTATCTCATCTTCCAGGGTCTAGCACCCAGCCTCTGGGGCCCAGTTTCTGATGTAAAAGGCCGCCGGACAGCGTACATGTGCACATTCATTGTCTTTCTAGTCGCCTGTATTGGACTTGCAGAGACGAAGAACTACGCGACACTTATTGTTCTCCGATGTCTTCAAAGTACTGGAAGCGCTAGCACGATTGCAATTGGATCTGGCGTTATCAGCGACATCACCACTCGGGCCGAACGAGGTGGCTACATGGGAATCTTCCAAGCTGGTCTGCTCGTCCCTGTTGCCGTCGGTCCCGTAATCGGAGGTGCAATTGCTGGGTCCCTGGGATGGAAGGTGATTTTCTGGTTCTTGACTATTTACAGCGGTGCTTTCCTTTGCTTTCTCATCGTGTTTCTGCCAGAGACTCTTCGATCGATCGTTGGTAATGGAAGTTTGAAGCCTTCCAACCCACTGGTGAACTTTCCGCTGGATATCTATCAAAAAACGACCAAGGTCGATTGGGAGCAGATTCCGGACGGCCAATCGCAGCGCGCCGCAAAGAAAAAGATCGATGTTTTGGGCCCGCTCCGTATACTCATCAGTAACCACGCGGCACCTATTATCATTTTTCTCGCGGTATATTACGCCGTATGGCAGATGAGCATCACAGCAATGTCCTCCCTTTTCGAAAGCCGCTATGGTTTGTCAGAGATGCAAATCGGTTTGACGTTCATTGCGAACGGCGTCGGATCCATGATTGGAACACTTGTGACTGGCAAAATTCTCGATGCCGACTATCGTCGGGTGAAGGCCAGGTACGAGGCTTCGCTTGACGCAGAGCAGGGAGAGGATACAACTGCGGCTACACGCGAAGAGAACTTTCCCCTCGAAAAGGCCCGCCTTCGACTTGTGCCAATCTTCTCCATCCTCCAGTGCCTTTCTATCATCTTGTTTGGTTGGACGATTAATTATTCACGCAAGGTACATATCGCTGTACCTATCGTCTCGACCTTCATCATGGGCTGGACTGCTGTCTCCACACAGTCCCTCATCATGACTTATCTTGTTGATGTTTTCCCCGATAGAAGCGCTGCGGCGAGTGCCAGTTTGAACCTTGCACGATGTCTCTTTGCTGCGGGGGGTACAAGCTTCATCATGCCTCTTATCAATAGTGTTGGGGTTGGGGTGGCATTTACCATTTGCGTCGCGGTCCAGCTGCTCGCATTGGTAGGACCTTTGATTCAGTGGAGGTTTACCGCTGGGTGGAGAAGAAAGGAGAGGGAGCGGGATGCCCAAAGAGCGGACGTGAAGAACTAAAAGTCGTTGTTTTTCTTAATGGGTATCGATATAGAGCCTGCTGTACTCGTTATCACCCCATTTGGCGGGTTCTGACTTTGTTTTCTTTTCTCAAGCTTCATGGTCGGCATTGTGCCACTGTCGAGGGTTACACATAGTTAGGTTCAGTGATATAGACTTAACTTACCTAATGTTATATTATTTAATAGTGATATTATATAGATTGAACGCTAAAATGGTCTTTTGAACATTCAATCAGACAAGATAAGGATACGATGAGTCATATCGGTCACTCTGTTACTATTTGGGTAAACTGCGGCAATTGGTAGTCCTTGCTCTTGCTTTTCAGTAAGAAAGGTCATCCGTCAAACCCTATTGCTTAGCCTTGGCACTAATCATGTGAACCGGATATGGTCCGTAACACGTGATTTGAAATGACTACAGCATCTGACCGATCCTTGGTACATATTGTGGGCCGAGATCGTCAAAGTTTGACTGGGTATAGATATGGGAGCTCGTACCCTAGGATTTGGAGTTTGAGAACCAGGTCGACGTATAACGGTGTGGTGCCACCAAATTCTCGCGACCACCAGGATCGGGCAAGGCAACTCACCTAACTCTGTCTAGATAGTAGCAATCAAATTGCACCACGTTGCGAGGTGCGGTCCGTATTGTCTATCGTTAGTAGATGGTACATGTAATGACCCCAGGGAGATAGTGACTGGGTATCGAGTCCATACAGGTCTCATCAGTCGCATGGGGCTGTCCAGCGGTTCCATAGCTGGGGCTTTTGGGAAGGAAGGCAGACTGCAGGGAGACAGTGATAAAGAGCATTTCCAGATCTAGGCCGACTAGACGACGAGATAGGAACAGGAATGATGAAATTGTTAACTCATCCAATACAAGCAATGGCTTGGCAGGGAGACTGTTGTGTTGACCAAGGATGACTTGTCAGGAACCGTGCTGTGTGACTGGTGCGGGAAATCTCGGTATATGGAAAGGAAAACGTGAAACCGAACCATCGCCGAGATTCCGAGAATTACCCGCGCCGAGAGAAAACCGACAAGGCTTACGCTATCCTTGAGGGAATAAAAAAAGAAAGAAAACAATAAAAAATTTTCTTTTCTCCCGGTGTGACAAACATATAAGAATAGGCCAGCCTGGTCATTTCAGGTCGTAGAATCAGAACATCTTCCTCTCCCAATATTCCCATACTTCCTCGTGGTTCATCACACAGCCGCTCAACATGGACTCTCCATCATCATTAAGTCTCAACGTTCAGGACGGCGTACACCGCCCATCCTCCCCAAACAATCTCAAATCGCGCTTTCGCAAACACCTGGATCTTTGGAAAGCTGGCTTAGCTGCGAAGGAGCACTGGGACGATGAATACAACTTCCAACCTGGCCGTTATGCTGGACAGGGGCGCTAGATGTAGGTGTGGACTTACCCGCAGCTGATCGCATCGGCCGCTAACGTATTCTTTGATTACAGCCCTGTGGGTTCTGACCTTATCGACGCTACCGTATGCTAAGCATATGAATGCACAACGAGCACCACTTCGACTACACCAATCCCTTGAAAAGCCACGAAAACTCCCACAACCACACCGAGGGACTTTCACGATACCACACGAGTTTCTTTCCATGTTACAAGCGCGTTCTCTCATACCCATCGAATTCCCTTTATAGACTATACTATACCACATCCATGCTCTAATATACCTATTTACCTGTCAAATTATCTCGGAATAGAATCTACTTTATCTTACTAATTCCATCCAACCATTATAATAGATACAACATAGTCACCACTATAGATATGACTCACGTCTGATGCCAAGAATGCTGAACCCGAACAAATCCCGGTGGACTGATACCTTCCAAGGCCTGGACTTGTAGTAGAAACAAGCCCTAACCACAAACAACTATAAATGATTTTTCATCGTTGGGTGCCCAATCGGCCCACTTTCACGGCGCTCCCCTGAAACTGAAAAGTAGCATTGATCCATGGTTCATAAAGTATGGGTCGAGACGGGAACCGTTAACTGTCTGCGATGGGTTCGAATTCTTCGGCACGGGCCATATCGGGACCACTCGCGAGGGTCTTATAGTTTGGTTAGGCCTTGGACCCGGTTATTCCCGTGCAGTGGAACAGGATCTGCAACCCATTTATTCCTTATTTTGATTTCGATTTTATTTGGCTATATTATCATTATAAGTATCATTAGTATTTTACCCCTTTATTTTCATCCTCGTTACCGTCTCATTTCATTTCTAACAGAGAGAAAAACGAGAAGTTTAAAGCTGTGCAACACCTCCCCTATTTCATACCAGGGTGCTCCCTATTAGATACGCCGTCCCGAAACCCCGACAGCTGAGTTTGGCGCCAAAGACGAACCCGGATAAAATTCTGCAGCACGTTAGCAGTCAAGCACCATCCCAGTGATCTAAGCTGCTATCCAGACCTCCCCTGCGGCAGCACATTAAAGCTGTGCTGGAGTATGCCGTTGCTCTCCGGAAGTGACACGTTGGTAATCGACCAGATGAAGCTACTGTTCAGCAGTTTGGTGCGTTTTGCGAGGCCACTTTGGAGGACGTTTTGTCCCGCGAGGGGGTGAATCTCACAGCCAACAGGACCAGGTTGAGTGTGTAGCTAGTTGCATGCTAGCGTCTTTTTCCGTATAGCCACAAACGCTTGATTTCTTAAGTCACGTGAATCGAGCGCTCTGGATCTGAGTGGCTATTTTTAGTACATGATCTTGAGGATTAATATGATGATACTAATCTCTGGGATAGTAGTAATGACGCTTGAATACGATGGAAGCTTCCAATTGAATTGTGGTGCTGTTACTACATGCACAAAGGTCAGTCTGCCTATGCTTCCAGTACGAGAGGGGATAATTGTTGCCACTAGGCCCGCACTACACGCTCAAAGTTAGGACCCTATATATAGTTTGAAAAAGCTTTAGATACAATCTTTAGTTCCAGCAACAACAGCCGTACCATATACCCGAACAGTCTTATATGCCCTTCCATGCAAACAAGAAACGAGAACATTGACGACCTTTCATAAACACATTCAGATCAAACCATGTATCCGGAGACATCGCCGAACGCTCTAGCTGGGGTCTCCAATGCGGCCTCTTCAGCAAGGCGAGCCGCCTCGGTATTCCATTCTTTCGAAATCTGCCAGAATTGAATGTCCATACCATGATCATACCACCGCTCCAACTCACCCAGCAAACACTCCCACAAGTCCCGATTGCTAACAGGATTCCCTGTTCTTGTCTTCCAGCCCCTCTGGATCCATCCCTGGACCCAACAAGTTGCTCCCTCCACCACATACTCGGAATCAGTCGCGATCACCAGTTTGTTGAACCCTTCTCCGGTCCAGCAGCGGAACCGGAGGGCTGCAATTACGGCCCGCAATTCAGCTCGCTCACTTGTTTGGGGATGTCTTCGGCCGCTGGGTCCTTTGATCTCGAGAGGGATCTTGAAATGATTGAGTTTGCCTTCAGGAAGGTCCACGGGAGACCGGTAGACAACACCACAGCCCCCTCTGGGCTCGCCACAGCCTCCTCTGGGGACGGCTCCGCCGTTCTCCACACAGGTGCCATTGGTGTAGATGAGGAGCTCGCGGGGATTGTTTCGTCGAATGAAGCGATGAACCTGCGGCACACAGTCGACTTTGATGCCAGGTGGGAAAAGGGATTGTGGTGTATCGTCAGGATAGGGAGGATTAAACTTGGTAGGAAGGACACGTCCTGTACCGACTCTGCGATCATTGTCGTAGCCGCCAGCGGCCATGATTGGGTTAATGACTACCATGAGGGTACCCATTTTCGACAGAAAACTGTCACGGGAGGTGCCTTTGATATGGGGTCGATTTTGTTGGGGAAAGAGAGGGACCTGGGGGCGGGTGAATGGAAACTAGATGCTGTGATAGGATGTGAAGACTGATCAACTGCTGTCGAACCGAAAGACGTCAGGCAGGTGATGAAAAGGTTATATAAACTCTAGACGAGAGCAAAAGCAATGTGCCAGGAGTATACGAGGGGTTGGGGAGGTAGAGTTGGTCTAGATGAGCATGCTGACAAGCTGGTAATCACCTGACCTGTCACAGCAAACGAGTGAGTAAAACCTTCCGATGCCGTGCTGCAGATGTCCCGGGAACATGGATCCTCTGCTTCCCATGCAGGGTCGTAACGTATTAATGGGCTACTCTTCTACTATTGCCATCATGACCATCATCATTATCATCCCATTTGTCATTAGGGTCATCCGGGAAATCGTCTAAACCAGTCTGTATCTCCCAATTTCCATCAATCTTTACATTTGTTCGCGGTTCTCGTGATTTTCGCCACATCAATCTTTGCCATATCTGAGAGCCGATTCTTTCTTGTCGCTTAGCCCGATGATCAGTCATGTTGATGAATCTCAAACCCAATATTGCATCCACTACGATATACTCCAACTGGAGTAAGCCAGATATTATATGCCATGTCTTCAGTGACCATACAGTCGTGTCTTTACGGCCTTTATGGCCTTCCATTGGAAAGTCATTTAGTTCTTTCCTGCAGATTACCAATTCTTCCCAAAGCAACCCGTGGAAGGTTTGCACTATTGAACGCCAATGGCTCGTATTTGAAGCAATGAGGTCTTGGGTCACCTATATGTCTTGGCTATATCCCACAGGCTGGAATACCTCGTGTTACATACAGTTTATTTTACTAGCTTTAGCCACATTTATTAATAGCCAAGAGCTGCAATATAACGGAAATTATGTAATCTGCAGGGATAAGAATTTATGTGTACTGTATAATTGTGCATCCGTCCCAGCTTCCCTGGGTTGATCATGAGCCCCACATACTATCTATTCTATAGCGTGATTGGATATGCCAATGTGTCCCGCAGACTTAGAGCCATCAACCTGCAAGACTGTGCATTAGCGCCATTATGCTGGCGTGTGCAGAAAGTGGGTACATAAACCCCTGATAGCTAACAGTTTCATTGGTTACTTGGGCAAGGCCCACATATTTAGAGCGACTCATTCAGGCCGTGCATGAAGAATGGCTCTAAAAGGTACACTAAGGCAGCTCCGTGCAGATGGCAGCTGTCAAATGTAGGCCCATGCATATGAATGGCTCTAAGATATAGCACTAATGCACGGCCACAAGATGGCTCTAAAAGTGAAGCTAATGGGGTGTCGTGCATATAGCAGACAATAAGTGTAATACTAATACTATCAAATCTCGCTAAGTTTAGTATTTCTGCAGGTCCATGCATCTATATCGAGAGGAATTCCCATGCTATACATAACCTGTTGAGGCAACCACCCATGTAGGCTTGGTCACGTCGTTAGCGCTCAGGCCGCCACACAAAGCACTATTTCGCGCTTGCTCCGCTGCGCGCTCTATGTATTCAATACAGTCACTCTTTTGCTGCATTCTCTTTTGGTTGCTTGCTTTCGCTGTATAGGGCGTGCCTTGATATAGCCCTTTGTGAAGCATGGGCTAGCAAGATGTATGTCACGTGACCCACTGATTACTCCAGACTATGGAAGTTGGCGGCTACAAAATAAGGCAATAATACTCTACACTCATGGTCCGCGGTAGATCTTCTTCGCACTATCTCATCCTGTATCCGCATTTGTACAGTGAGCTTCGAAAGTTTCCTGAAAGCTGAATGATTACCTACTTAGATGCTTGGGTATAAATCAGCCCGGAATGACGAGCATAGATGACATTGGTATTAACTTAAAACTAATGAATCAGTAGCATCATCATAGCATAGTAGATAATGCTACTCCAGAGTGAATATTCTCGTCTTGATCATCGATATCCCAAGAAGTAGCAGGTAATGACGTTCTGTAATGACCTTGCTTGAGCGTCATAGTGAATGATGCCGGGTGGTGACTCAAGTTGACTTCTACTACCTCACAGCGAAAATTTCAAACGCTTCCACTCATACCAAACCGTCCGCCCCGAGAGTCCAACTATTTTGCTATTCTTCACTCAAGTGTCTATCCAGACGAAAGCGCAGAAATGTGGGACTCTAGTTTCAGAGGACGAGTCTTTGATATCGAAGGGAGGAAGCTCAAGGTCGTGGAACAACTCACTGAGTTCATGGATATCGAGCATGGCCAACGCCGGGTTCTAACAAGGGTTATAAACCTGGAAAACAGACTAGAGTCTTTTCTCAAAATCCGCTACCAACTGGACCCAGTGGATTTTGACTTTGACGATCCCGCAGAGGCTGAGGAGTTGGCTGAGGAACATTACTGCCACGAAGTCCAGCTCACAGACTTCCTGGGTGAGCGTGGATTAGGGCCAAAGTATTATTGTCACGAAACCCAGTCTCAGGAAGATTGGATGCCATTCCCGAATGGCTATATCGACTTTTTGGTCATGCAGATACCTCCAGGCGAAAATGTCGAAGATATCCAAGATGAGCTTACCGATCAGCAGCTTGACAGTATTCGAACCCAGCTCGCACATACCTTGGAGTGAGTCATCTGTTTCTGCCCTATTACAAGAGAAATACGTATATTTACTAACACTACTGGGCTCATCGCAGGTTCATGCGCACGAAAGGCTATGTGCTGGTCCAGCAACAGGCCGGGTATCTTAATTACGAGGCTCGGACAAACAAGCTTTATCTGGTTGACCTCGATGGCTTCGGATTCAGCGACCCAAATAGTAGCACATCGTTCCCAATAGATGAGGAGAGCCCATATGTGGAGGCGTTTAACATTTGGCGCGCACCGTACAGTAAGCCTGAGCAAGACCCGAAGCCAGGAGTGCCGCCACCCGACCAACCGACTAAGAAGGAAAATCAGCGCCCAACGAGAGCATAGGATGGCGTTGGATCTGACTGGCACATCTACCAAATCCTAATGTACTTTTCTTTGAGGACCGAATACTGCTTCTTACTGGCTGTGTTCTTTAGCAGGTTTAACATATTGACTGCTTCTCATATTCAATCAAATCTGTAATAGCCTCCACTTCTATCCCGTGTTTAGCTCTCAGTAACGGTCAATTTTGACAATCAGAAGGAATATGAGGGATTCCTGCGAACCAGGGAAAGTCTCGATTAAATGCGCTATTTTCTGTTTTGCTTGGTTTTCGTTTGTTTTTCGCTTATCCTTAAACAGTATTTACTAAGCTTTCATTCAGCTTCCATGTGGCAATGAATGTAATTTCAGGTGAATATGCTCAAACTAGATATAAAAGACACAGAAACGTATATTCTTCTACACTTTAACGTACTTTTACCTGCATTTCACATAAGCGTAATATCTGAGAAATTATCGCTCTCCATCACCTTCTGACTTGCTACAACTCGATAGGGGCTATTCTACCATCATGCCTCAGCTACGTAGTGCTAATACTATGTCCTCTTTGAGGCTTCCACACGATCGTCGCCAGAAGCTCTGGTCTCGTATTCCAGACTTAATCACTGACGCTGGGCTCAGGACCCTAAAGCCTGGAACGTCTAAGTTCACACTGAGCCCTACCCGGGTGCGCAGCTGGCCAGACTTTGCTAAAGAAGTCAAGGCTCTCGTAGAGCCCTACTGCGGTAAATACGAGGCCTTCAATTCTATTGTAGCCAAGGAGTTTTTCACCGTGGCCAATGAACTGGGAGTACAGGGTCGCTTCGTCAATAATGTACTGCACCCTGTTGGGGAGGTAACTGCTGATGAAATTCGGAGTCCGTTTCGGAGACGCGCAATATGGTGTGAATAGACGCCAAGATCCTGTGAAGAAAGGGCAGAAGCGAAAGCGCGGCCTACAGAAGATCAAGAAGGCAAAGTCGAAACTCATACCCGATATAGTAATGGTGGATCGCAAGACACATACTATCAGAGTAGTGGGCGAGGCTAAGACATTCTGGACATTCGCACCGAAGAAACGCCAGACCTGGCACAATTTCCTGTCCGCTAAGCTAGGCATGTGGTCATATATCTTTCCAAAAAAAATATCAAAAGCTGACTGTACTGTTAACGATATAGGTCAGGTAGCACGCTATATGGACGACCACTACTGCCGCTATGGCTTTCTTACAACCTATGAACATACGTGGTTTGTCAAGCGTCAGGATGATACCCACTTTCTCATGTCTCCACCTATAAGCGCAACGGCGCAATCGTCTGCGTACGGCGTTTCTCTTCGCGAATGTCTCTTCGCCACGGCAATTAGAGCTGCGGATGACAAAAAAAGCGACTACGGTGTCCGATGTGGACCGCAGTTGGTAGGCTATGGCTCTCTAAAGATCTGTAGCGTTTGCTAATATACTTAATTAGACACTTCGTCGATACACACCTTCTTTGATCGGACGGTACTCGCGCAGGGTAAGAAAGAGGCGACAGTAAACCGCGTTGCTTAGGGTAGCTTGGTAATGCAGCATGGATTGATTGAAAGATATTCTTATACTCAATTTCTATGATAACTCTACAATTTAAGTTGATGCAGCGTGACGAACATGGGAGGTCAGGTCTACGTTAGTAACTGATTATCTCATTATGTAGGCCCATGCATACAGAAAGGCTCTAAAACATAGCACTAATGCACGGCCACAAGATGGCTCTAAAGTGACGCTCATGCAAGATCGTGCATACAGAATCGCTCTAAAGCATAGCACTAATGCACGGCCACAGAATGGCTCTAACAATGACACTAATGCACTATCTCGCATATGGAATGGCTCTAAGATATGCCACTAATGCATCTGTCTGTAAAGGGCCTGAGCACGTGATACAGATCAGGTTGAAAGATTGATCAGTAATATTCCCTACTAGTAGCACTCTTCCTCTGGACCTTTCACCGAACTAGCCCGGCTAGCTCAATCGGTAGAGCGTGAGACTCTTAATCTCAAGGCTGCGGGTTCGAGCCCCGCGTTGGGCTGTTCAACTTCCTCTTTCCCTTTGCCCGGCTAGCTCAATCGGTAGAGCGTGAGACTCTTAATCTCAAGGCTGCGGGTTCGAGCCCCGCGTTGGGCTTTCTTTTTTGTTTTTCTCACTTCTGGTTGAGTCTTTATTCGGATCCTTCTATCTTCTTTTCTATGTTTTTTCTATTTTTTTTCTATTTTTTTTTTTTTTTTTTTCTGGTCATGGCTGGTTCAACATTCATTCGCCTTTGGGTGTTCTTTATTTGATGGCCGGACGGTGCAGTGCCAGGTAATGCAATCACTCCCAAGAGGTGATGAGCCGTTTCTATGGTACAAAATATATATATATTGGAATCTTGCAATAACAACAACAGGCTTAATAGTAGTAGCGATATGTATGTAAAACATCAATTTTGCTCGTCATTGAAAGGATAGAGATATTTCATTATAGTATAGCCTACTCAAACATTCTTTGTAGCCTTATTGTGTCTTCATCAAGTACTAGTAGATAAAGGGTTCTTGCAGGTTTTAGGAGTTTTCTCCCGGATTCTAGCGGAACTTGATGCTAAGTTGCTTCATATTCCAATGTAATTTATGGAAAGTTAAACGCCAGACACCTTTCACATATCTTTGCCATTATTCTCGTTTCTTATCGTTCTTTTCAAATTCTCCTTGAGATCGCGTAAACTCATCGGTCGCCCCCTCCGCCGAGATTCATCGCTGCACTCACACACGCCAGGTGACTAAACGCCTGCGGCATGTTGCCGATCTGCTCTCCGGACGTCGCAACCTCCTCGGAGAACATTCCCAGATGGTTTGCAAAAGAGAGAATGCTATCGAACTGCGATGTGGCTGTCTTGCGCAGTTGTTGGAAGAACGGGTCGTGAGGAAGATATGCTTTCGACTTGGCGGCCTGATGATGATTGTCAGCTATCGAGATGGAACAACTAGGAGGCGAGTTCGAAACTTACGCGCATCATGGCTTCGACGAGCCAGAAGGTGACCATTAGGAAAGCGCCTTCGTTGCCTCCAACACCTGGGATGATTGTTAGATGTGAGTCGTAATCAAAGGAGACGGGGGACAGCTTACCATCGTCGACCTTCCCAGTATCATACCGTGATACCATATTAGCCACACTCAACCCTCCTTTGGCGGGAACATCCGTGATCTTCTGGATGGTGCTCAATAATCGAGGGTCATTAGGCGCTACAAAAAACACCAACGGCGCGATAAGCACAGCGGCGTCCATAGCATCTTGATTCTCATAGCTCATACAGAAAAATCCCTTCTCTGCGTTATACCCCTTGGTCATGATCTCATCGTATAGTGCATCGCGTTCGTGCATCCATCGTGCCCGGTCCGGACACGGTAGATTGGACCTTTTCTCCGCCAGCCGCACACCACGATCCAAAGCCACCCAAAGCATGATTTTCGAGTAAACAAAATTCTGCGGTGGCCCGCGCACTTCCCAGATAGACTGGTCAGGCTGATGACGGATCTGGATGACGAAATCGATCATGCGACGGATAGCTCGCCACTGGTCGTATGAGATATCGGCTGCGTGTTTGTTGTAGAGGTAAATACTATCCATCAATTCTCCGTAAATGTCGAGTTGGATATGAGTCGCTGCACCGTTGCCGATACGCACCGGTCGGCTCCCCCGGTACCCCTCCAGATGGTCGAGTTCCATCTCGGGGATCTCGCGCTCGCCATGAATGGTGATCATGATGGGCAGGAAGGGCTCCCCTGGCTTTGGATCCTTATCCATTGGTGGGAAGATCCGCTCGAATATGAAGTTGATGTATGATTCGGCTTCTTCGGGGTAGCCGTTCTTCAAGAATACGTAAACGGTGAATGCGGCATCGCGCACCCAGGAGTAGCGATAGTCCCAGTTCCGACTACCACCGATATGCTCAGGCAGTGAGAAGGTTGGAGCTGCTACAATTGCTCCGGTTGGCTTGTAGGTCAGAAGTTTCAGAACGAGTAGACTGCGCTCCACTTGCTCGCGGTAGTGGCCTCGAAAGGTGCACTTGCTGGTCCAGTCTGACCAGAAATCGCCTGTTGTTCGCTCAATCTGCTGTAGATATGGCGCTAGATCCTGGGCATTGCACGTTATGGACTCCTGATCGTGAAGAAGCATAGTGACGGACTGTCCTTCTTTCAAGGTAACCTTCCCAATCAGACCGGGGCCCAGGTGGCCGGGTCGGTCGGACAGTTCAAATTCAATGCTAAGATCGGAGTCATCCTCAGAAATATCACCCTTGTCTCCCAAAACGCTGACAACCAAATTCTGACTCTCTGACTGGAAGTGGTAAACTTGGATACCGTCGTCCGAAGCCGAAGACTGTTGGGCAATGTGCGAATCGCGAGCGTAATTAAATGCCGGGAAGAGCTCGATTTCTATCTCCATTTCACCACGGACGCACTCTGCTTTCCGCACCATCCCTGAACGGCATGCCTCCTGTTGTGCGGACCCTTTGTTCTGGTAGCATCGACACCACTGGGGAAGCCCTTTCTCGACCACATGCGGCTTGGGTTTTGCGATCGGAAAATAATCCAAGATATTCACCACACCCTCCTCATGAATCCAACGGGTCTCCAGCATGTTGGTGTACGGGCGATAGCGCTGTTTACTCAAAGGATTCTTCAATCTACGATCCGGCGTAATCGAAAAATGACCTCCCTTTTCCTTGTCTAGGATGCGGCAGAAGATGGAAGGGGAATCGAACACGGGCCAGCACATGGAGTCGACGCTGCCATTCTTGCTGACCAGTGCACAAGTGTGCATGTCCCCCACCAGGCCATAGTCTTCAAGCCCACAGTATTCGTTTGCTGGATCCATGGTGCAATGGGTGATGTGAGTTGGAGGAACAGAGTTGGTCTGTCAGACGTGCTGAGCTCTTTATATTCATATGACGTCACAGCTGAATATCCGGTGACACCCGGCGTATTTGACCAATTGCATCTGCATTCACCATTGTATTACTGTCATTGTTTAATCGCAGTTTCAGGATAATACTTGGGGTAGGGTAATGTTGTGAAGTTTTCTGACAATATTATTTGTGGTTAGTAGTGTACAATTTCCACATAAACAGTGCATTCGGTCTAAGGAATACATAGTGGGTTAGTATAAGTCTTCGTCTATCACGCCTTTTCTCTCTCTTTTCCTCATATCTCCCACTTTGGCACTTTCGCTGTATGGAACCTTTTCTTTCCTTCTTCATTTTTCTTGCTCTGTTCTTCGTGTGTCCCTCTCGCAAGTTCCAACTACATAGTGTGTTCATGGTTGGCGTTATGGATGCGAGCGCCGGCGTAGAGCCCACTGAACAACAGACAAGGTACGTATAAAAGGCGGTCTCTCTGTACACCCCTACCAAGACATATCTTTGTGCATTAACGCCCAGGCAGTAGCAGACTTCATGGACAATACACTAATCAATACTATAAGTAATGTCAAGCCGTAGCCAGGCCATTGCGAGACTGATCATCAGACTGTACAAATAGTTATATTCGAGAGCTTAGTAATTCTACTAGAAGTTTGAAATTAGTAGTTATTGTATACACATCAGGGGCACTAAATGCAGTGAACTAAACCTTCATGTTCATAAGCAGGGTACCAACCCGCGTCTTACCAGAAAAGGAGATTTTCTCAGTCTTGCTAAGTATACTACAATGCTGCCTACGCAGCAGGAAAACTGAAACGTGCCTTGCGCCACCAACAAACCAACGTCCATTTAAGAAACATAGTTGGCTAACAACCTGCAACCAAAAATGCCAACTCACCATCACTACCTGCCCCATTACTACTGTTCACTGCCCTAAGCGAGGTGATCTCTACCCCTTTTCCAGAAGAGGAAGGTAAGCAATCAGTCTCGCCAAGAAATACGGCCAAATTGCCAAGAATTCCCTCTTTGGGATTCTGCTGCCCGCTACCGCCCGTCATTACCGTCTCGTTACCCGAGACCCTCCACAGTCCCACTATTGAATAGTGTGCTACTTTGGTCACGAGGATCAAGTCTGTATTGTAAGCAAAAAGTGCGGGGTTTATTATGGCGACTGAGAAAACTGCCTAATTAGGCCACTCCTGCAATGCCAGGGCTTTCCAAGGAGCATAAATAGTCGAGGGCAACCCCGGACATTCTTATCCTTTGGACGGATAGTCCAACACAAACAACTTGCTCATTCAGACAAATCTTTCGTACAGACGAGAAATGGCTTTCGGTTGCTACCGCCTGGACTCAACCCCTAAACTGTCCCAACCGCCCACTGTTGTGCCGGTCGGGTCCTCTTCTCATCCATCAGGGCCTTCGGACAAAAAGAAGCATTCCCAGAAGATACACTGTCGATGGATTTTTCTTACCTACACCGATTCTTCGTTGGAGCAGGAAGATGATTTTGTGAATGGGTTTCGAGCGATGTTGGAGCAAAATTCCCTCGCTTCTTCTACGTTTTATGGATGTCGTGAGGAGCATGCGGAGAGCGGCGTTCTCTATCATGTCCTTCTACACCTTGAGAAGCAAGTTAATTGGAAAGTCAGCAGTGCTCACAGATACCTCCTGGTTTCAGATCACCCACATGAGTCTATCAACATAGTCACTCAGTACCCTAGACTAAAATACCAGGACTTCATCCACAGCCATGTTGAATACTGCGAGCAGATCGCACTCGATGATTGTTTTGGCATACGTCCAAATATTTCTGCAGCACAGGATTCCAGGTACAAGCGGAAGTGGGTGGAAGTCGACCAGCAGCCGACAAAAACTGCCAAGCGGGCTAAAATAATCGAACGTCTTCCTCATGAATATGACAGGCATTTCGACAGCATAAATTTTGCTCTTGATCATGTTCATCCCGAGGAGGATTGAGTTGGGGGCACGTTCCCATTGCCGGGTTACATTGTGCTGTCCGAATTTCCGATTGATATCATGACAAACATCGAACGATGAATGCCCGAAAGCCTGGAATGTTACAGTTAGCAATTGGGTTATTGTCAGTCATTGCTTATGGTCAGCGAGACGTTGATAGATATAGATCTGTGTTACATGTTTGCTTCAAATGGTAGAGCTATTTATTTACACTGAAACTGCGGGTTGGTGCGTTGATCGGTATTGATTTTGATTTCGCCAAAGTTAAATCTACTATATAGTATTAGGTCGGTGCCATTAGATTAATGGGCTTTATTATTTACATTGATTAATTTGCCCCACCGCTTCGCATGGTCGTGCTCACAACTGAAGGAAATCTCCCCAAGATAGCCAACTGGTATCCTCTTCGTCCTGCAACTCGAAACTCCCAGGGTTATGCAAATCCAAGCTGGATGTCAAATCACTCAGACGATTGTTACGCTTCTTATCCAAGAGTCGATAGATAAATCTTGGCGTGGTGACTGCTTCTAGACCTCCCTGGCTTCTAGCCAGCTCATAACTGCGAGATTCCCATGCATCCAAAACCAAGTCTGTGAACGAAACAAAAAATGGGTTACTGTCATCGATAAGCTCGGGGTGTTCGCTGAAGAGGTCCTCTACCAGCTGCCAAGCAAGTGCGACGCGGTCCCCTGAGCGTCGTTGCCGCAGCTCAAGCAGGATGTGGATATAAGCGTCCATGTAGGTATCTGTCGTGAGGTGCGTGAATAAGTAATAAGGAAACTTGCTGCGTAACCTGATATCCATCATGGATTGTAGCCAGGTCAGGGCTGATTCAAACAGAATTTCACGTTCGTCACGTGTTATATAGATCTCGTTGCCAGCTGCGCTAAACCGTCGGCGAGGATGATGAATTTTGAACCTGAACCGCGCGATTGAGAGATTCGCAATGGCTTGAGTAAGCCTATGAAGTGGAATGTGTGGATCAGAGTTACGAGTATTTCTCCGACAGTATATATCGTTGAGCTCGTCAACCGCCTTGCTCTCCAGTTCGATAACCGCCTTAGATCTGACCGAGCCCTGCATCACACTTTCAATGAGCTGAGTGGCTGTCGGACAGTGGCGGCGCCAGTTGGAAACGTCCATTTTCAACAAGACACACATCATTTCTGTGGGACCGTTGTGTTCCCGAGGAGGCTCAGTCATGTCCGGATGCAGATCCGCGTCGTTGACGTTAAGTGGGAGGCGGACGTCGCCTATCTCGGAAGAGGGTGGTGGCTTCATTCCTGGTGTAGAGCCAATGCGACATCGAGCTTCGAGGCCGCGGAGCTGCCACCATAAACGAATGCGCATTTCTTTCTCAAAGAAAGTTATGTTGGGGTCAGATATGTCTTGATGTAGGCCCATCTTCTCGGCTAGTCGAAGGGCGGCGCCGGACAGGGTGGTTGCTAAATCACATCTTGGGTTAGAGAAGAGGAATAATACCAGTGCCTGTAGGACTTCAAGGTCAGTGGTTGTGAGGAAGTCTGTTGCAATGAGAGCACGCAGAGTTGCGGTTCGGTATTGTCTCAAAAGAACGGCCTTTTGCAGGCCAAAATACGTCTCACATTCGCCGGGTGAGCTAGAGGTGATTGAAATGGTATAGATAGCAAATAAGATAGCTGTTAGTGGCTTGGATGCGCTGTATGAATTGCAGCTAGTATCCAAGACACGCTGTTGCATGGAAGGCACATGGACGATCTTTGTCATGGGGTGAACTCTTTCTACGAAGATCTGCCACAACCGGTAGATATGTTTTGGCTCGGGATGGAAGTCATGGATGCTTTGCGTATCGGAGATAGCTTCTCCAAGGGAAGGAGTAGGATACAGGGCGGGGTCATCCTTGTGTCCGAGGCTCTGGATAGAGGGATACTTGAGCTGTTTACAAAGGGCTATTAGTATTATATGATTATGGTAGTAGCCGGAAACACAAACCTCTGGCCTGAGATCCGACCACAAACATCTGTCACCATTAGTAACATATTGCAGACAGCCTGTTGTTTGCCGGAGATCTTACCGTTCTCTTTCTGCAGTCGTGCCATCTGTAAGCAGTGATGATGCTTGGACACTAGCTTCATCGCCCTTCTCAGCGTGTGAGCCAGCCAAATGACTCTCCTTCGGTTGAAACTTCTGGTTTGAAGGGATCCAGGTGTGGGTGTGTGAAGAGAAATCGATATTGTGGCTGCGCATGAGTTCTTCGTAGCGGGCGAGTCGTGCGAGAAGCTCTTCATCAGCAGCCCTCTTTCGTGGTCGAGGTGAAGCAGGGGCTTCGTATGTACACTGAGCATGTGCCTTGAGGCAGTTAGAGCAGGGCTCGCCCTTGTCGCATTTCACCTTGCGACGAGCGCAGAGAGAACAGGCGAGCTTCGGTCGAGTTGGGCCGAGAGGCCCAGCTGGAGGGGTAGACGACATCCACTAGATACAGACTGGGGCTGTTATTTTAATAAGTGTTTCAAGCATATTTTGGCAGGATATGGTCCTCATGGTATTGAATAGAGGTGTTCAAAAAGCAAATCGGGCGATTCATGCCCGATATTGAGTTCTTCGGAGCCTTCGGGTCCCAGAATGGCTTAGCGTGATTTGTCTCGGATCCCGAGATGGCCGGCTCCATTTCCGAAGGGCATCTATACTATAGCTGTAGCCACACAAAGGTGTCTTCGAACACTCCCACTCCTCGGCCGAGGATGGCGACCTATATATTGGACAGAAATGCTTTTGTTTATTTCTGACATGAAGCGTTTTCGAAGTACGTATTGCTGTGCTTGTCCATTCTCTAAGTTCTTGAGGCCGTACTAGCATTTGGATCTGCAAGCGGTTCATAACAATCAACATGTCTTTTAAAAGCGACGACCGGACTCAAGACCACAAAGATGATGATAAGGCAACTGCCAACAATTGCAGGAGCACCCAGCCTGAAGCGATCTATCCCTCGGGCTTAAGGCTTGCAATGATTATAACATCCATGTTGATTGGCATGTTCCTCGTGTCTTTGGTATTCTCCGATGCTCCAATCTATATAGTATATTGAGCTGACATATACACAGGACCGCATGATTATCTCAACAGCGATACCTAAGATTACCAACGAATTCAACTCAGCGGGCGATATTGGCTGGTATGGAACGGCATATTCGCTGACAAACTGTGCGTTCCAGCTGATGTTTGGCAAGCTGTATCGTTCTTTCGACATCAAGGCTGCATTTATGTCGTCTATAATACTGTTCGAGGCTGGGTCGGCCCTATGCGGTGCTGCACCGAGTTCCATTACCTTTATCATAGGCAGAGCCATTGCCGGGATGGGAGCTGGTGGAATTTCATCTGGCGCCGTGAGTTGTTCAACCATTTAATCATCAAAACGTCTTTTACTTATATATCCATTTAGATGGTCATTATTGTCTATGCCGTTCCGCTCCATAAGCGTCCTAAGTACCAGGGCTTATTTGGGGCTGTGTTTGGGGTCGCGTCTGTCTCAGGTCCGTTGATTGGTGGCGTCTTTACGACCGACGTTACATGGAGGTGGTGTTTCTATATCAACCTTCCTCTTGGTGGGGTGGTCTTTGTTGTCGTCTTCTTTCTATTGCATGTCCCGGAACAAACATCCACCAACACACCACTGAAAGAGAAGCTGCGGCAGCTGAATCTTTTAGGAATGATCGCGCTTATTCCCGGTGTCGTCTGTCTATGCCTGGCCTTACAGTGGGCCGGTACCACGTATAACGTAAGTTAACCGCTTCTCCATTAGGGCAAACATCCAAGCTATAAGCAATTATAACACTGTCTAGTGGAGCAATGGGAGAATCATCGCACTGCTTGTGCTTGCATTCGTGCTTCTTATCGCCTTCCTGGGTATTCAAATCTGGAAGCCAGAGCAGGCCATACTACCACCTAAAATACTCCTCCAGCGTAGTATTGCGAGCGGCTTCTGGGTGAGCTGCTGCCAAGGCGCACATACAATGATCATCAGTGAGTCTTCACACAACTTACTGGCAGAAACCGTATACCAATGACCATACTAGTATACTACTTTCCCATATGGTTCCAAGCTATTGAAGGCGTCTCGGCAGTCAGCAGTGGTATACACCTCCTTCCAACGATAATACCATTGGTTGTAGCATCCATAGTCACTGGCCAACTCATCTCCCGCATTGGATACTACACGCCTTTCTTGATTTTTGGTGTTTGTCTTACATCAATCGGAGCCGGTCTGATCACCACCTTGGATGTGAACACCCCAGAAGCAAAATGGATCGGTTACCAGATTCTATACGGCTACGGCCTTGGTTCATCAACCCAGATCAACAACATTGCTGTGCAAACTGTGTTGCCCCGCAAGGATGTCGCTATCGGAGCGTCGCTTATGTTCTTCGGTCAGCAGCTTTTCGGAGCTATTTTTACATCTGTTGGTGAAAATGTCCTTTCCAATCAGCTGGCTCGGCGTCTTTCACGAATTCCGGATGTGGAAATCACTCCGCGGGTGATTCAGAGTACGGGTGCGACGGACGTATTAAGCCTTGTTCCGGAGAGATATCGAGATGATGGTTTACAAGCCTATAATAATTCTCTGCGTGTGTGCTTTCAGGTAGGACTTATCATGGCTTGTCTTGCTAGCATCGGTGCAGTTTGTATGGAATGGCGCAGTGTGAAGCAGAACAAGCCTGATGTTGAGCGGAAGAGTGAGAAAGGAAGTGAAGGGGAGGCTTCTACAAACATTGAAGATGGTAACGGGATCGAGAAGAAGAATGGGGACGGTAAAATCTGAGCAGTCGCCCAGGAACATCGATGACCCATTGCTTCTCTTCAGTTTCTACCATTGATCGAGGACAGCTGGAAGCTCAAAATGCCAAATCGCAACTCCTATACTTCTTACAGAAATCAAACAATATATACACCAAATTAAGAACACGAACAACCATAGATCCTCAACTACCAACCCATCAAGCAAGCAACCTCTTCAACCACCCCAACCTCGCCTCCCTTGCCCTGAGACTAACCTCCGCCTCGGGCACAAAAGCATCAAATCCATGCCAACACCCAGGCCAAACATGCAACTCCGTAGCGACTCCATCCCTCCACAACCTAGCAGCATAGGCAAGATCCTGATCACGAAACACATCCGCCTCGCCAACATCAATAAACGTCTCGGGCATGCCCACAAAACTCTCCGCCCTCAACGGAACCGTATACATATCGGCAAACTCCCGATTCACCCCGAAGGCAAAATCACTCGCCTGCGCCGCATCCACCTTCGTCAACGGCGCAATATCCCCAAACTGCTCCATCGAGTTCCACTCCACACTGTCGTCGACCCACGGGTACATCAACACTTGGCCTTTAATTGCTGGACCGGCGCGGTCCCGCGCGAGTAAGCTCACACCGGCGGCGAGGTTACCTCCTGCTGAGCCACCACATACTACCAACTTGGATGGATTGAACCCCAGATCATCTGCACGCTCACTCATCCACTTCAACGCCGCATAGCTATCCTCCAACTGCGCAGGCTGGGGATGTTCCGGCGCGAGACGGTACTCTGCCGTCATGATCACTGCGCCGAGGGATTCCACCCAGTCCAGCACGGTGAAGCCCATGAAGCGGTTTCCGGTGGAGTGCCCACCACCGTGCATATGGAGAATCCCCGGGGTAGAGGAGACATCTAAGGTGGTATGCTTTGGGCGGAAGATGGTGGCGCGCAGGGGACCAACGGGACCCGGGATGTCGACTTCTTGGTAGGCAATGGTGGATTCATGGCCCTTGAGGGTGTTTTCGAGTGTGAAGTTCGTGGTCAGGTAGTCACGGTAGACGCGGCGCTTTTCGGGTGTGCTTATGTCCATGGTTGGGATGGTTTGGTGGATGGCGGAGAGGGTGGGGTGAAGGGGTGGGCGGGTGATTGGGGACATTTCGGTAGTGTAGAATGGATGGTGTGAAGTTGTAATTGTGTGATTGTGTTGATATTGAGTGATAGTGTCTTAGATGATGTCTATTGTTCTCTTTATATACATCTGGTTTCTGTATGTATTCGGAGTGATTATTCCTCCTCGGGCATATTCTTGGTCATCTTGCTTAGGGCATTAGCGGGTAATGTGTCCGATCCACTTAGGACTGATAGCGTGCGGGCAAATCATCGCTCCGGAATGTCTCCGTGATGGTGAGATTCCATCCTGAAGGACGAGAGGCTAACGAGTTTAGGTCTAGTTCGGACTATTCCTTAATAATTAATGACCCGATGGCCGACCGTGATTAGTGTACTGCAATTATCCTATGTCATCATATCACCCGTTAATTATGATTTATGATTCTTCTGTGGCAAAGGTTCCAATCTCCATCTAGAAATATTTCGCACACTTCGAAGAGTCTCATTTTCTCCTTATGGGGTTAGCTTATGCTAGTAATGGCGACTCTATTACTCAAATGTTGCCAAAGAACTAACAACATGCTGCTATACTCATGCTCTCGTAATTGGCGAAGAAATGAATAACCGAGGTGGAAATGCATGAAGACTCCATCCAGCATCTACCCCTACGCATCTAAAAGCGAAATGCAATTCTACTCCAATCTCATCAAGTTTATCGCTGCTCGCTTCAAAGGGTGATAAACCTTCTCGGTTACCACTTCGTATTCCGACCAAAATCTCGTTAGTGCAACACGTGCACAACTCGTTTTGGGCAGCTGCATAAATCTATGACGCGCACATCGCACCCATCAATACCAGTCACGAAACTCGATATTTCCCGATTCGGTGGAGTACTTATTGATCAGTCCATGCGCAGAGAATGCGACGAACCAAAGTACTTTGGAATACGAGCACGGAGTGTATATAACGGCATCGAATTCTGCACCAGATGATTTATGTTCAAGTCATTAAGAATTCGGTGAAACACTATGGCTTCAGTCTCTGCAGGCGCAGTTCTTGAAAGAACAATCTATTCAGTGAATCAAAACCTCTCCGTCATGGGCCACTAGGCTAATATATGCCACTACAGGCGTGTTCACTAGGCTTCGTGCCCGTTGCGATTCGATTCCGGCTCTTCGAAATACTGGCAAAGACGCCGCGGGATGATGCACTCTCTTCAGAAGCTATTCTAGCCTGGTACCGCAAGGAGATGAAGCCTGGTGACCCTGAGCCATGTGAGTGATCTGCGCTGTTAGAGTTAGCAGCCCATATTGACCTATCGGACAGCTCTGGTTCTCATCCGTCAGTATATTTACTGCGCCTCGCTGCGAGTATTCTGTAGTAGCTAATGCACATGCTCTATGCAGAGGACACATTGCTCGCCATGGCCGGTCTGGGCTTTGTTAATCGAGTGGATGAGGACATGTACACGGCGAACGAAGTTACCAAGCACATCGAAGCGACTCCCTCAGCCAAACATGGGTCTCTCCTATTGTAAGATCTGACAATAACTCATCACTGCACCTCCCACCTAACATGCCGTTAATTCCCCAGCACAACAGAAGGCCTCTTCGCATCCGCCTTCCTCATGCGAAAGCTGGAAGCTAGTAATTTCCAATACCCATTCGATGAAATGGACAACCCACTGCATTATGCCTACAGCAGTATAGGCAGAGGCGATCTAGCCGAGCAGAACTTCTGGTCAATCATGGAAGCCAACGGCCGTCTGACGAACGTCAATGGCTTCATGGACGGGAAATTCGGCACGGTTCTACCAACTCCCCAGAATCTCCAGGGCCACGGGTACGATCTCCAAGCTGTTCTTAATGAAGCAGATGGCATCTCAATCCCAAGAACAATGGTAGATATAGGTGGTGGTAAGGGCCAAATGCTCTTGCAGCTCCAGGCAGCATTTCCACAACTCCAGGAAGCCGATCTCATCGTGCAGGATTTTAACCCGGGCATTGCGAGTATTCCAGGTATTACGCTGCAAAAGTGGAATTTCAAGGGAGAGGATAACCCCCAGCCGATCAAGGGGGCGCTGGTGTACCATCTGCAGAATCTCATGCATGATCTGCCTGATTTAGAGGCCGCGCGACTGTTGCAGAAGATTGCGGAGGTGATGGCGCCGTATTCTCGATTGTTGATACATGGGCTGCCTAAGAATGTAAATATGGCGGGGGCGCATGCGGCGATGATTCTGTTCTTTGGTGGAAGGCAGAGAGGTCGGAAGGATTGGGAACACATGGCTGCGGTGGCGGGGTTGAGGATCACGTTTCAGGTGTATCCGGAGTTTGGGGAGGGGGTGGTTGAGATGAGGAAGGTGTGAGTTACTTTAGATGAAGTCTCGCCTGGTAGTATGAGTTCATTATGCCCTATTTGTTATGTTTCTACTGTGGTATGAGTTACGGTCACCAAACCCCGCCCGCGCTTACCCAGGCAGCAGCGCCTAACTGCGCCAGCTGAAGACACACCTATGTAGTCCCTATGCCGCTTCCCAATCTTACACTAGACACTATCACACTACTGCTCGAAGTACATAGCATATATAAGCTACAATAATCAATCAATACTATGCCCTCCATCCCACCGCCCCCGCCCCCCGCACCCATCCCCCCACCAACCACTCAAGCACAAAGAAACACCCCACCACAACCCACCGTCCCCCCCAACGGCCCTAAGGACTCTCTGCTCCTCGAACTGCACATCTTCAACGGCCACCCCTTCAAAGACCACTGGGCATACTGGATCACTTCCCCAGATGATACCCTAATCGGAGATAAGATCCATGCAACTGGGGACGTGCGCAACGGGTTCATTTTTGAGATCAAGCGCAGCCACAATCTCCGTACCAGTCCGGATATTCCGACAAAGCGGATCCTATTGCAGTGGGTGGATGGGAGGTATTTTGATCAGAAGGTGATGGAGGGACCGGAGAGGATTGAGAATGTGCCGGGTTGTGCCTTTGAGAGGATTTTGTATCAGGCGAAGGTGCCGGGGAAGTCGTTGAATAGTGTTGGTGAGGTTGGGGTTGGGGTTGGGAGGAGGATAGTGCAGAAGGATTGTCAGACTTGGGTTGTGGAGTCGATGGGGTGTTTGGTTAGGGAGGGGGTTTTTGGGAAGGGGGTGGAGGAGTTTGTATGGAGTGTTAGGCAGTGAGGGAGGGCAATAATGGTTGTCGATATATTCTGGTTCATTATAACTTTGGATTCATTGTAGCATGAGGTATTCGAGTCAGTAAGCTATTAGAGACCTTTTCCACATACGGGTGTTATCAAAGAGCATATCAAAATACTTGTATCCGCTTAGTACGATTAGCATAAGACGCCGAATACCGTATTGGTATGAAACAAAAAACATGTACATACCGCCTATCGATGCGATTTCTTTCCGAAATAGGCAAGTCGGATATTGTGGAGAAGTGTGCCTGGGGCAGCTGATAAACAACGCGTCACGGTATTTTCCGAGAGATCTGAAAAATGCTTAGAAGTTCTCGGAAACGACCATTAAAAACTTGAAAGGGCTTGATGAAAGTTGATGAGAAGAAAATGCACAATTGAATGTATATAATCGATAGACAGAGTAGCACAAGATCATGAACCAGACTTCAAGCTCAGGTACGGGCTCAACCACGGGATTCACGAGATAAGATCATTCTGCGGGTAGTAAATACACACCTTCCCTATCGCGGTAGGCGGCGAGGGTCCGAAACTCGGTTATTCCAGGCGGTGAGTCCATATTGCCTGGCTAACCAGGATCTCGTCGGTCTTTGTTTTGAATCGCCATCCCTCACATCAATCGTTCCACATCTTTCTGTCTCTCACGACAGTCGGCATACACAATGGCAAAGATATTCCCAGCGGACAGTCCATTGTGCAATCTCTTTGGCACTGCGCCAAAGAAGCCGACCCAAAATGTCTTTGCAGAGCCAGAATCGCCTCCCAAAACGATCACGGACTATCCCCAGCCTCGTGACAGGTAGCTAGGCCATTGAGACACTTACATATGTTGTATACGAGCCAACACTGACCGAAGCACTACAGTCCCTACGCCAGTCCTATCAACTACATCACAATTGGCCGCACCATTTACGCTATACCCGAATACTACGTCCTCAGAATCCCCAACTTGAAATTCGCCTACATGAAGGAATTCTCCCTCGAAGAAATGTACGCCGACATTGGACATACATTTATCCACTATCTTTACACTGGGGAATATCAAACTCTCGCCGCATCTCCCAACGTCCCTCCCTCCAAAGCCCGAGCTCGGGAATTCAAACGCAGCGTGTACGCCTTCCACATGGCTCAGCGACACCAGATTCAGGGCCTGCTGGACCACGCACAGCGCTACATGCATACCTTCGTCGACTCCGTGTCAACACTGGAACTACTCAAGATTGCACGAGAGGTATATGCTACTATGTTCACTGGTAGGAAGTGGTTTGAGGACTTCGTGTATGATCAACTTGCTGCAGCGTTCAAAGCCGGCGAAGAACGGTTCAGAAACGATATTCTGAAGTATGGGGTGGGAAGCGATGCAAAATTCGATCAGTTCTTACTGGATCTCGTCTTGAAAATCTACTCCGGGAGAATTGCCAAGTTGACCAAGGCGACTACCAACGGACCAGCAGCCAGCCGTGCTGCCTTCGTGTCCGACGAAGATGCTTCTACTGATCAAACAACTCTTGTTTCTGACAGCAATGACACCAAGAGCGACCCCGAAGCTAGCGTGGATGGCTCGGATGACGGTGTCAAGGATTCTAAACCCGCCGACACCGTGCCAGAACTACCAGAAGAGAAACCCAAGTCTCCATCTCCTGCTCCAGCTTCACCTCTCTCATTCACCTTCCGGTCGCCTCAGCCAGTGAGGTATCAAAGCTTTGCACCGGAACAAACTCCATCAGAGACAGAGCCAAAGTCAGAGCCGGAACCCACACTAAAGGAGACTTTAAAGCCTGCGACATCTTCAAAGCCCGTTCCAGAAAAAGCGGCCCCGGTACATCCGGAGAAAGTTCCTCAGCCAGAGAAGACGACGCAGCCAGAGAAAGCAACACAGCCAGACGAAGAGATACAGCCAGAGAAAGCCTCGTTCGATAAGCCAGATCCGAATCCAAAATTTTTCCCATGGACCGGAGCGCAAACACCAGAGAATGCCCCCGGCGATGATTCGAGCCCCCGCAAGAAGTCAAAAAAGAAGAGGGGAGGCAAGAAGAAATCTGGCAACTCGAATACACCATCGAATCCTGTTGCTGGCGCACCCGACAAGTGGGCTCCCAAGTGGAAGGCAGAATCAATTTCGTTCTTTTAGCAATCACGAACGCTAGCGTCTGGACCAGCTGCACCGACGGTCTCACTAAAATGTCCGAAATGACTCACGAAGAATTAATAAAATGTCCACTTTCTATAAGATAGCGATTCGAAGTAGTAGAAAGCAGTAAGCCGTCTGTCTATGGTATAGTTGAAAATATTGATACAAGCATTTTGTGCGAAATGTGCAAATTGCGTCCAGAAAGTGCAGGCATAGGCAACCGTTCTGCCTCTAACGATTCATGTCGTCTCACGCAGTAATCATCAGGCATTTCCCGTTCCATGGACCCAATCGTTTCTTTGGCACTAGCTTGCTCCACAAATAGAAGGGACCGCTCGACGGTCACACCCGGCTAAACCTTAGTATCCACTATCCTCCGGTCAGTTGAACACCAGTTCAAATGGCATTGCAGATTGTTGCATTTGTGGGTCTGCTATGCATGCCATGGGGCCCGAAATATACGAGTCATAAGATTCGGATCTTCACAAGTCTATCTCTACTGACATAGCTGCAATGGGAGTGCAGCGGCATTGGCACTATCTCCTTTCATGTAAGACTTAAGTCGATGGTTGAGGTGTAAGTTTGATTCTTATGGTCCCCGTGGAGGGGTTGGATAATAATGTGGTTTGTGGTTAGAGGGTGTATATGTATAGCATGATTGTCCATATTAGAAAGGGTATTAATTCTAATAGCAAGTTATCTACTCCGACTACCATCTAATCGAATGATGCACTGACTCCGCAGCAGCATGTTGTCCCAAATATGTACCAAAACCTATACAAATTAAATCTATGTCGAAGTAATCACCGATCGAGCGCGTTCTCCTGACACTGCAAACAATTAGCAACCACAATCACACGAATACATCAAGTGACACTCACCATCTGCCAATACGTCCCCTTATTCCGCAACAAGTCCTGATGACTCCCCTGCTCGACGACCCTCGACCCATAACCACTCCGACTCTCCCCAAAGACAAATATCGTATCCGCTTTCTGAATAGTAGCCAATCTATGCGCGACCGCCACAATCGTCATACACCGTTTCGCAGCCAAGCGCTCCATCGCCGCCTGCACGACCTTCTCAGACTGCGAGTCAAGACTCGATGTCGCTTCATCAAGCAGAAGAAGAGATGGCTTGCGCAGCAACGCCCTTGCAATGCACATGCGTTGACGCTGTCCTCCACTCATGGACGTCTGGGCCTTGATCCCAAGATCAGTGGAGTATCCCTCCGGGAGGGAGGTGATGAAGTCGTGGATCTCTGCGTCTTTGCACGCTTGGATGAGATCGTCCTCGGTATATTCAGATTCATCCAGTCCGAGGGTGATGTTATCGCGGATCGTGCCTTCGAAGAGTCGGGGTTCTTGTGCTACGAGGGATATGGAGCGACGGTAGTATGAGGCGTCGATGGAGTGGATGTCGTTGCCGTTGATCAGGACTGTTCCTTGATAGGGGGTGTAGAATCGTTCGAGGAGAGATATGACGGTTGTTTTTCCGCAGCCGGAAGGGCCGACGAAGGCGACGAATTGGCCGCTTTCAATTTTGACGTTGAGGTTCGTGAATAAGGGGGTGTCTTGGCTGGGGTAGCGGAATGCGACGTTGGTGAATTCGATGTTGGCTCCGGAGTGGGTTCGGAGGGACTCGGGCTGGGATTTGATGATTTGGGATTCTTGTTGTTCGGCTTTGTTTGGACGGAGACTCAGTATGCGGTTTGCGGCGGCTATGGCTTGCGCGACGTTGGATCCGAAACTGAAGAATTGGCCGGCGGATTGTCCGCCTTGGATGATTGCGATGTAGATCACGAAGAAGTCGGTTGGTTGGTATTCTCTGGAGGCGAGGAGTTGGCCGCCGTACCTGTCGATTCGATTCTGTTAGATGCGTTGGTAATAAGTTGGTTGTGGAGAACTTACCAGAATGTGAGTGCCATGGCGCACAACTCGACACTGTCAGAGAATGCGAAAATGAGGGTAGCGTACCAGGCCTTTCGGAAAGCCTTTGTTTGCTGGTCGCGTAGGAGGTTGGAATACCGGTCCAGGATCACATCTTCCATTGTCAATGCCGAGACGGTACGGAAAGCGTCTATGGCTTCAGCTGCGAATTGCGAACTTCCGGAGTAGACCTTGGCGTTCATTGCCTCGAATTGAATCTCGTAGCGAATGCGCATGAACGCTGCAAGGAATGTGCATGGCAGCGCCGCGAATACAGCGACGAGACTGAGCTTCCAGCCGAATGTGAACGCGATGATAATGCATCCCAGAATACTAAAAATGGACGATAGCGGGAATGCACCGTTTATTCCGACTATCTCTTGCACTTGTTTCGGGTCTGTCGCTAGTCGAGAGACAAGGGAGCCAGAAGCGTTTTCGATCTGATCGTGGAATGGAATAGGCTTGTTGAGCACGTTGTCAAAATATTGCGTTCGATAGAAGGAGGATACTTCCTGCCCAAATGTTAGCTTCAAACTCTATAAGATTTGTGTGGCACACTTACAAATGAGAACCTGTTTGAAGAATATCCCATAAGTCCGTAGGATGCAGCTGTCCCAAGGGCCAAAATAAAAAACATCAATGCCCAGAAGTTGGCTGCGTGTGCCAGACTCTGGCCAGTCAACTGAAACACAGCGATAAGCTTCGCAAACAACCAGCTTTGGAGTGGAAACGCAGCTACCAGCATGTCTTCGTTAGTCCGTATTGACAGCGCGAATTCGAGCGTGCTTACCTCCAGCTCCAGTCGCACTTGCCACGACTGGAATGTAAAATCTCCAAAGTGCCCTCTGCTCATATAGGAATAGTCCGATGCTGCCGAAGAAGCCTTTGTTCTTCATTGTCGACTTCTTTCCATCCTGGTTCGTAGACATTCGAACAAGTTCATCTGCAGGTTCGAGGTCTTCCTTTAATTCTTCGGTTATGTCGCTGGTGGCCGTGTCATCATCCAGTAGCTCCACTTTCTGAGCATTGACAAGGCCACTATAGACTCCACCGTCGATTTTGAGAAGGTCCTCATGAGTACCCTGCTCGATGTCCACACCACCCTTCATCACAATAATATGGTCGGCTTGTCGGATGGTCGACAGTCTGTGAGCGATGACGATTGTCGTACGATTACGAGAGAGCCGGTCTAGGGCTGCTTGAACAATCTTCTCGCTGCGCACATCGATCGCACTCGTCGCCTCGTCCAATATTAGGATAGATGGTTGGCGCACAATACTGCGGGCTATCGCAAGTCGTTGCCTCTGACCACCACTTAATTTGGTACCATTCTCGCCAACTGGAGTTTCATATCCCTGCAAACGTCAGATTTGATACTCAGGAGATTGTCTTGATCATACCTTGGGTAGCCGTTGAATGAACTCATCTGCGAAAGCTTCCCGACACGCATTTTCGATAAGTTCTTTCTTTTTCTCACGGGTCTCATGCTCCCATTTCGTCCCAATCAGCCCAAGGGAAATGTTATTGAAAATGGTATCGTTGAAAAGAACGGGCTCTTGTTGTACCAGCCCGACCTGGGACCTCCACCACTTCAGGTCCAAGTCATTGACATTATGTTGGCCCACATAGATGGCTCCTT
The DNA here is from genome assembly GCF_003184625.1 of Aspergillus neoniger CBS 115656. Classification (NCBI taxonomy): domain Eukaryota; kingdom Fungi; phylum Ascomycota; class Eurotiomycetes; order Eurotiales; family Aspergillaceae; genus Aspergillus; species Aspergillus neoniger. Next base: position 302,426 of record NW_020291156.1, on the reverse strand, counting down.
GATCTTTATCGCTGGTTCCGCTCAGCTGATACCATCGCTCAAGTAGAGCCACGATCGTACTTTTCCCCGAACCCGAGGGACCCACTAACGCCGTCGTCTTTCCCCGCTGGAATCGAGCATTAAGGCCGTTCAGTGCTTTCGTGTCCGGTCGAGAAGGGTATGCGAAGTGGATATTTTCGAGGACTATGTCCACCTCCGCCGAGGCATCGGATCCACCAAGACCGCTAGCGTCGATCTTTTCTGAATCCAGCATCTCAAAGAATGCACCTGCCGCACTAGCTGCCTTGGATATGATGATCAAAGGCGAGGCAATGTTTCCCATAACACTCACTGCCACCATCACCGAGAAAAATACACTATCTCCGATTAGCACAGGAAGCTAACCTCGGGGATGTACTCACGTAATGACCGTGTTAATGCTCCCTATGTGTCCGTCGCGGAACAACTTGAGTCCAAACCAAAAGGCTAAGGAATAACTTGAATACATGGCAAAGAAAATGAGCCCAAACTGAAATCCCAGGAAGATGGACATCTTTCGGCCTCGTTTGCGCGCTTCTTCAACCCAAAGGGTATATTTCGTGGCGAGGTTCCCTTCCGCTCCCAGCGACACCACTGTGCGCACCGAGCTAAACACCTCCGCTGCGATGGATGACTGCTTCTCATCTGCCTTGTCGACACTTTGCTGGGCTTGCGTTAAACGAGGTAGTGTTATGCTGACAGTGATCAGGATAAATAAGAGTGCAGAACTGGTGACGAGTGTCAAGGCCCATGAATATTTGAATGCGATGATGTATGCTGCCAAGAGTAGGGCAACAGATTGAAAGAGAATAGCTAATTTATCTGAAATGCTCTGCTGGATGGAATTCGACAAGGTGGTAATGGTGTTGGTTACGGCGCCCACTGATACCTGATCGAGCTTGCTGATCGGCTGGGCGAAGAGCGTTTGCATGTAATCGTGTCGCAATGTGGCTGAAACTCGAAGCCCAATGACGCGGAAACAGTACTAGCAAGTCAGCAACCACCACCCCAGTTCATGACACATGCAGGCTTACCATGGAGAAATATGTCAAAGTAAATTTGCCGATGAATAGGTAGACAATGTATAAGCTGTTATCAAGTTAGCGCGTGATACCTAGGAAACTCTATCTTTCATTTGCAAAGGTTCTTACCTCAGTCTGCTTACAGACGCTTTGAAGTCCGCCTCCGTCACCGAAGTTCCTGCGGAAAAGTATCCATTGAATTCTCCGACAAGGCTGCCAAACACAATATTCATCAGGGGAAGCGGCTATACAAAGCGTTAGGTCTATTATCTCCGACGTAGGCTATATGCACATACCACTCCAGATCCGATCGCGCATACCATGGCGATTGCAAGGATCACGCGATCAGTAGAATTGGTATAGGAAAGCAGCCTCTGTAGACAGTCAGCGACGAAATACTGTGGAAGACAGAAAATCCATACAATGTAATTGCCCAGTGATGCATTCTCCTCATTCTTCTTCTGCTCCTCCGTGTCCTTTTCATCGACCGTGCTTGATTTTTCTTGATCTCCGATGACGATGGTGTCTTCGCACGGCTTCTCCGTCGGGCTTTGCCCGGTCGGACTTTCTCGTGAGGAGCCCATTGTGTATGCCTGTGCGAGTGCAGGCTAGAGTATTGTCGACTAAACGAAGCATGGTAGTGTATGAGGGCGAGCTGGATTTATAGGGGAGAAACCCTTGCTGGCCAGAGGTTCAGTCTGCAACCAGAAGCGGGTCCAGGCCACAGTGGGCTGGCCCTGGATCAGTGACGACGTATGCATGAAAGGACCTAGCCTGCCTAAAAGGTCTAAGTGGCATCTTGTTTACGAGGAGGATCTGAGTTGCCAGGCGATGACTCGACGATGAAAGTCATTGACTCCTTGGAGAAGTGGAGCCGATCGACGCTGCGGACATTCGGGGATTTCCTAATCCCGGGCGGTCAAAGCAGGCTGCCATATTACCGCCCGGACTTTCGGACTCTTCACTTTCCCGCTGCCATTCTTCATCCCTTGCAACGCAATCTCATCACTCAACCTAATCGCGGATCCACTGCTTGAGGATGAGCTCCCGCAAGCCTATTTCGGTAGGCTAAGCCCAGTTCTTCCTGCAGCTAGCCTGAGGTTGTCCATTCATACTGACAACAGTTTAGTGCCGCCGCTGTCAGCAAAAGAAGGTATCATGTCAGCCGCACGTTCAAACAATGCACCATCTGATGGAGCATTAGATCCGTTGCAATAGAATCGACCCTAGATGCGACAAATGCGACGCCGTCGGGGCAGAATGCACTTATCTGCCGCGAAAACCACGCTCCGCCAGGAAAAGGTTATCCTCCTTTGCTATAAGCAGCATGGAGAAAGCTACTAACGTAGCTTTCGGCATACTAGGCTAACAGATGACAAAGAAATCCTCTCCGAGATCCTTAGACGACTGGAGCGTCTAGAGGATCACTGTATGATTGACTCAGATCTAGATCAGCCCGCAGATGCATCTCGTTCAATGTCTATCGCCTCAGATAATGACACCTCGCAAAGCGCTCTGCCCCGCAGTGTTGGGTCTCCCCTATCGGCAGCACAGGGCGTAGCTCAGACTATCTTGAAAGGGCTAAAGGATGAGAATATGAGGTCACTCCTCAGTTCTAATGTGTTTTGTCACCTCAAGACAGTCGAGTCGCGCTTCTGGGGGAACGAAAAGTGCATCCAGGCCATAGAGGTCGCCATGCGGGAGATCTCGGAGTTGGAGAATGTAGAGACCGAAAAGCCCAAGGCATCACCCGCCATCACCAAAGAAACCGCACACAAATGGATAGAATGTACAGTTGTTTCTACAACACCTGGAGACTCAACATTGTGCTAATCTGAACTCAAGTATATTATGATACATACCAGTTCGAGGGTTTCCGAATTCCCTTTGAAAAGGAGTTCATCCTCTCACTCCCAGATCTGCTTGATAACCCACATGTTCATCTCGACCCGACAATACGAATTGTCTACTACAATGTTCTCTTCCAGGGCTTTTTGGTAGACCCGGATGCCTATAACAATAGAGGCGCCATCGTGGAATTTCTTTGCCGCTCCTGTATGGACTTAACGGAAAGCTGGCTGGCCCAGATTAAGGATACGCCTGCAGACTTGTTCGCTGCCTTCTTTATGGTGCGTCCTACCTTGCATACTCGTCGGCTGAATAGGAACTAAAATAGTGCTTAGATGTCCATGTCTCTTGAAGCTTGCAACAGTGAACTCTCTTGGAGAATCGTTGCCGAGTCTGTAAAAATTTCCCGAGCTCTTGGGTACTTCTCTGTTGATGCCGACCAACCCACCCCCAGCCAGCAGATCGTTCGACCTGGCGGCCCCCCTAACCCTGAAAGCGAAATTGAGAAGAACAGAATGCGCTTTGAATTTTGGCACTTGCTACGAACGGACTGTGTCTTCCGTCTGTCCTTTGGTAAACCGGCGCTCATTACCGACGGGTCCTGGACGGTGAATTTCCCGGATCCTAGTATCACAGGAGTTGATCACGCATCCACTCGGTTTATACAAATTCACTTTTTTGCTTCCATGCGTCTCACGTTGGTTTTGATCAAATACCTGGACCTAGTTGATGCAGAGCCCGACGTGGACACTCCGCAGTACGATAGGACAATCGACGGTCTCATTGCCGAGGTGCAAACCATCATGTCCGACTGGTCGCCGGTACGTTAATCTTCAAGAGTTAGCTTCAGCAGCCCGGAGACTGACAAGTTCCAGGAGGAACTCCTCACAACGACGACAAACCGCATGGATACATGGTTTTGTGTGGACATTCTATTCAGCAGCTACAAAATGCTCATTGTTTTCTATCAAGCAAAGAAATGTAACCAAGACAGCCAGTTTCTACCATATCACACGGTCGACATTGCACGGAAGAGTCTGCAAATGTCCCGGTCTATCATGTCATCTTCTACACACCCGTATTGGGGTATCAGGTATGTTACAACACAAGATTCAACAGATCATGATGCTGATGATTGGTACTTCATTCCGATAGTCTTATCCTTCTTCATCAATTTGTGCCGCTTTTCATAGTCTCTATGAATATGATTGGGTCTCCTGAGTGTGAGAATGCAGAAGCGGATCTCGATTTGGTGTCTTGGTTTAACAACTTCGTCGTAACAGCCGCGCAGGAGCGGAGCGAGCTTGAACCGTTGAGTATTATGATGAAAGCAATGACGATAGCCTCTCAAAACTCTGTGGCAGGCTCACATTGATATTTTATTCCTCATGGAGTTCTTCCTCGAGATGGAAGGCGGATGTTGATCTGAAGCCATTCTAGAATCTTTTTCTTTCGTAAATAGAGATAGAGTTACCATGTATAGAGGGCATCAAAAGGGAAGAGTCCCAGCACGAATGTTTTCGTACTGCCTTAAAAGTTGAACTACTAAGTACTTAATGCAGCAGTTGTAAAATTTTGACCATCGGTACCTACTAGTACTTACTACCCACTGCAAGGAAGAATATATATCTCAGCCAAGCACAACAATGACTTCAGACAAACCTAACATACATATCACATCTACTCGATAGAGCACTACAGAATACCTAACCCAAATAAAAGTTAACTTTACCTAACCTCTTGATCAAACTTCCACCTGTTTCATTGATAATTTCCAGACTATGAGCATTTTCTCTCATTATTACCCGAAAACGGCAAGTTCCCTCCTATTGACGCGGAACACAATAGGCCGATAAGCCGATAAGATAAGCCACACCCTCGGCAATATGACGGTGTGGCATGTGCGGGGAAACTGGCAGCGTTATGCCGGCAGAATACTGTGCTCTGGTTTCATGAAGATAGGTAGGATTGAACATGAGCTTTAACGTTGCTACAGTGCGCATTAGTACATACCAGTAAACCGTCATTCCTCCTTCAGGGTGTATTTATCTGGTTTTCAGCAACCCATTACTCCAAATGTACTTACTGTGTGGGGACCGTTAAAGAAAATCCTAAAGGCGGTGTACATCCCAACAACGGTCGAGCCCCACCCAAAATCTCTCTTTTTTAACCCAATCGGGAAATATTCTCTACCAGCCCTGAGAACCATATCCTGGGTGGCAGAACAGTCAAATCTCGACAGACTAAGAACCAGATATCGATGGATTCATTCGGAATCGATTCCGATGCTGTAATATAAAAGCCTACGATGGACCCGACGTATACCTCTCAGCAAGTATCTACCAAATACACTCATCCCCTCTTCTACGGCGGCAGCATCTCCAACATGACCTCTCGAGACGGATTCCAGTGGACACCCGAGAGCGGGCTCACGCAGGGCGTTCCATCGCTAGGAGTCATCTCACCACCTACTAATATCAAAGATGCGAACAAAGATGGACCGTGGGACGTCATTGTCATCGGTGGCGGATACTGCGGGTTAACTGCCACGAGGGATTTGACAGTCGCAGGTACCTACCCTATCTCACTCACACAGCAATAGCACAAAGTAAATCAGCTAACAAAGACAGGCTTCAAAACCCTCCTCCTCGAAGCCCGAGACCGCATCGGCGGCCGCTCCTGGTCCTCCAACATCGACGGCTATCCCTACGAGGTACCCCCCGCACCAAACCCATCAAACCATCCAACCTAGTTTAATCAAAGCTGTATACAGATGGGAGGAACCTGGGTCCACTGGCACCAATCACACGTATGGCGCGAAATCACGCGCTACAAGATGCACAACGCGCTATCACCCTCATTCAACTTCAGCCGCGGAGTCAACCACTTCCAACTGCGCACCAACCCCGACTCATCAACCTACATGACCCACGAAACCGAGGACGAGCTCCTCCGCTCCGCGCTGCACAAGTTCACTAACGTCGATGGCGCCAACGGACGGACCGTCCTCCCCTTCCCGCATGACATGTTCCATGTTCCGGAGTTTAGGAAGTATGATGAGATGTCGTATGCGGAGCGGATGGAGCAGATCAAGGATGAGTTGAGCCTGAATGAGAGGAGTTCTCTGGAGGCGTTTATCTTGCTTTGCTCTGGGGGAAAGATGGAGAATAGCTCGTTTGGAGAGTTCTTGCATTGGTGGGCGATGAGTGGGTATACGTATCAGGGGTGTATGGATTGTTTGATCAGTTATAAGTTTACGGAGGGGCAGAGTGCGTTTGCGAGGAGGTTTTGGGAGGAGGCGATGGGGACGGGGAGGTTGGGGTATGTGTTTGAGTGTCCGGTTAGGAGGGTTGTTGATGAGGAGGTTGGGAAGGGGGTGAGAGTGACGGCGAGGGATGGACGGGAGTTTGTTGCCAAGCGGGTGGTTTGCACTATTCCGCTTAATGTTCTCTCCACGATCCAGTTCTCGCCTGCGTTGGCTACAGAGAAGGTCTCTGCTATGCAGGCTGGGCATGTGAATATGTGTACCAAGGTGCATGCAGAGGTGGATAATAAGGATATGCGGTCGTGGACCGGCATCGCGTACCCGTTCAATAAGCTGTGTTACGCAATTGGTGATGGGACCACCCCTGCGGGAAATACCCATTTGGTGTGTTTCGGCACGGACACGAATCATATCCAGCCCGACGAGGACGTGCGGGAGACGTTGAAGGCGGTTGGGGAGTTAGCGCCTGGGGAGTTTGGGGTGAAGCGGTTGGTGTTTCATAACTGGGTGAAGGATGAGTTTGCGAAGGGCGCGTGGTTCTTTTCGAGGCCGGGGATGGTGAGTGGGTGCTTGGACGGGTTGAGGGAGAGGCATGGGGGAGTGGTATTTGCGAACTCGGATTGGGCGTTGGGGTGGAGGAGCTTTATTGATGGGGCGATTGAGGAGGGGACGAGGGCTGCGAGGGTGGTGTTGGAGGAATTGGGAACGAAGAGGGAGGAGGTCAAGGCTCGGTTGTGACGGATTAGGGTATTGGAAGGGTGTTTATTGGAACATGAATTTCATACTACATTCAACATAACTATACACGTGAGTAACTGGGGATATAGGCAGTCTATGTCTAGTAGGTGTCGTTGGAGGTGTAATTCTCGCGAGCAGCGAATCTCAGCTCCGTGGCGCCAATATCGAACACGGTGACGACGTTCTTCTGGAAGGTGTCGCCCAGAATGTAGAGATCTTCTGAGGTGTCGCTGCCACCGTCAACAATACCGGTGATGCAGACGGTGTTGCCTTCGTCGTCGGTGCCAGCATCGAGGATCATGTCGAGGGGGTTGATGTAGAAGGTTTTGCCGTTGATAGTGATGCCGTGAGTGGGAGGGGTGGCGTCGCAGTCAACGATGTAGGCGCCCTCGTCGTCGGAGTAAGTCGCCGCAGGAGAGAAAGCGGCGTTGATCTCCTGAGAGATGGAAGTTGGCAGGTAGTTCAGGGTGGTGCCAGAGTCGACCTGCATTTGTTAGAGTCTGATAGATAGGGGAGGGTGTGAGCAACGTACGATGTACTGGATGTCGTCGCCACCAGCGCTGGTCAAGCTCTTGCCGTTCAGAGTGACAGCGTCAATGTTGATGGTGTAGAAGTCGTAGGCCTTGGAGTAGCCTTCAATGTTGGTGACCAGGATGGAGGTGTTGGTGAAGTCTTCGACAAAGTCCACTGGAGGCAAACCGCCCAGAGCAAGATAACCAGCAGCACCGGAGACATCGCGCTCAATGGCCAGACTGAAATAAGGCTCAATCAGTCCCTCCTCCCACATGGTGGTGATGATGTTGCTGTAGACGACTTGCTCGTCGGTCTTTGTGGAGTAGGCGCTCGTACTAGTAGACGTTAGATGCCTACTTGTGCATAAGTCACACGGTGAATACATACAGGGCAGGGTACGCAAGACCAGTCAGACCAGAGGTGGTTCCGTCGCCCTCCCAGGCGGCCTCAGTGACCACGCCGATGGTTTGGTCCACAGTGATATCGGCAAGAGTGACGGTTTCATTGCCCATCACTCCATAGAGGTACTCACCATCGCCATACTCGATAGCGAACTCTTCTCCCTCAATTTCCACGAAGGAGCTCTCGACAGTCCAGGTGGAGCCGAAATCGCAGCTCGACTCGGAGGTCTCGCGGCCGGTGTCGAGGTCAATACATGTGAAGCCGGTCTCGACAACCCAGGTATCACTGGAACCGGTGTCGACGATAACGTCAAACGAATCACCACCGATAGTGATCGAGGTAGCGAACTCCTCGCCTTCGAAGAGGGAGATCAAGGTGGAGCTGCCACTGCTGGTGGAGCGTGTGACATACGCAGCGCTACGAGGGTTCACGTTCCCCTTGGACTTGGTCTTGCTCAGCTCGAGGTACTTGGAGGCGGCCTTGTGTTGACTGGGAGCGGTGAACGGAGTGGGCTTGTAAATGGTGTGGCTGCCGCTTCTGCGGACGATGTTTCTTGCCTTGAGCGGGGAGGGGGTGGGTGCAGCCAGAGCAGCCCCGGCAAGGAGCGAGGCAGTGGCCAAGGTACCGATGGGGATATACATGGCGGCAGTTGAATGAGGAGTGATCTAAGTGATTGCTTGACTGACAGGAGACAAAGACCATGCAGAAGAGGGGTGCGTTCGGGACATTATATAGGGTTGGGAAATTACATCCGGTAGTCGGACTAGACCACCAATCTAGCTACAATTAAACCTGCAGAAATGAGAGACATACGCTGGATTGCAGAATGTCGCTGTTGTCGACCAGGAAAGCTCGCAGCTTCCGGAGTGGCGGTTAGCAATGACGCGATGCGAGTGGCTGACAAGACAAGGCGGGCCTGTATAGTGCTGCCTGATAGCGACGAGACCTGGCTTCCCACTCGATCGCTAGGAACAATAGCGCCGTGTGGGCCCGGCACCGATATTGCTGATAGGGAGCGTTGCGTCAGCACTGGCCCTGGATTGGTGCGAAGCCAGGCCCACAGCAGATAAGACGCAAGGTGTGCGTCGGAGTCCGCAGGGGAGGGGTCAAAGGTTGAGGATTGAACAGAAGATAGATTGGAATATATTGCAGTCGTTAGGGATTGCTTCATGCAGCGGTGTGATCGTGTTGCACTTTTCCCCTCCTGTAATAGAATTACCGAGTCTTGAGTAATTGTATCGGGCATCATCTCGGGGATAACCCTCAGGGCATTAGCGCCCGGAGAAATGTTGACCAGTGCAGTACACGGCGACTGTCATCCGACAAGGCCACTGTGTCGAATCTGAGGCACACATAACTCCCTTCATTTGATTTCCATTTGGTCACGACCAATAACTGTCATCAGGAGGATGGGAATAGAGTCTTCTCCCGTCGAGACATGTATCAACTGCTTTGCATCCGAGACGGTTTTCTGTTTGACATTGGCATGCGTGCTGTGGTCCCGAAACCCACAATTGACACCTGACAGACCCATGACTGGGTAGAAGGGAGGCCAAGCATCGGAGACAACCGAGAGGGGGAGATGGCTTCATGCTTGATGCTGTCAAGCTCAGATCGGCGGATTATCGGAGTAGCTGTCAGATCACGTGGTGGGGCGTTTCCAACAAGAACAGCCCTGTGTTGCTGATATGCGACTTTTCGAAAGTCTATTACCAAACTAGCTCACAGTGCAGAATTGTTAATTAACTGTGCGATAAGGGACATCTTCTCAGTCCCTGCAGTGTATAGGATGGACGGAGATGCCGTGAAGAAAGAAGGGCTGATACCGCATTGGGAGGCAAACACGTGCGGGGAACCTCGGAAGCGAAAGACCCGCTCCGCTCCGGGCGGCCATCGGACATCCGCGGAGTTCATTTCAGCGTCCTTGAAGTTTCCACAACCCTCCCCATATCAGCCCACTATCGGATAGCGCCATCAGCAGCTAATATCCGCGCATACTTGCATGGCGTTCATGCCTTGATGGTCGTCGAGCGGGTCCCCATGGTCGCGACGGACTCCGGTAGTAACTCCCAGTCGCGAGGTATGCCCACCTTTGTCCCATGCGAGCAGATCAAGACTGAACCATTTTTGCTCCCTAGGATGCTTTCAATGCTCGAAGCGCCGGATTGTCTGCGACAGAGGGGAACCTACCTGCTTCAAATGCCAGAAAAAAGGGATCGAGTGCTCAGGATCGGGTCGCTTTCGCTTCAGCCCCGGCCTGGCGACTCGGGGAAGACTAAAAGGCTGCACGATCCCGATACCTGATGTCGACCCCAAATCGGTATACCAAGAAGCCTCAAATACCCCTCGTCCTATTCGGTGGAAGGACGATCGGATAAGAGTCAACAAAAAGCAGAAGCCTCGAAATAGCGGGAAGGAGCCGAACCGGAATGGATTGGCCGTAGAGGGGGGTTCGGTCATTAGAGGCACAGACCATGCACAGTCAATGTCTGCTGGAAGTCGGGACATTGTCTCTGGCTCAGCACAAGTGGTGGTTAGTCATGCACTATATAATGACAACCAGCCCTCAGTAATGGAGATGGCTGTCGGCCAGTGGATCGCACCGGTCGATCACAGAACCCGCGAATCATTCGACTACTTCGCTAGATATGTCGCTCCTGTCATGGTTGTCCTCGATATCTCGAATGGCTACCGGGACATCATCCTTCCCATGGCTTTCGAAGATAGCCTTCTACAGCAGGCTGTTGCTGTTGTTGCCGCGCAACATCTTGGCTCCCGACACCCCTCGTGTCGAGCGGCAACCGAGTCCAGCCGGTCCGCAATAATCTCTCGATTACGACGTGATTCTCTGCTTGGATCACCCGACCTAGTATTCAATTCATCGACTTGGGCAACTCTGATTGTCCTACTTGTTGGGGAAACCGTTACCGGCAGCTCCGAGTATAGCCACCTGTTACGGACTCTCCTTACTCTGGCCCAAAACATGAAATCTGTCGGAAATACCGAGCTGAGAGATTTTCTCACAAAGCAGACGGACATGTTTGCGTTCCTCGGACAGCCACTTCTGAATGAGGACCTAGGCGCCGAGAGACTTAGAAACCCTGTCGACCCAAGTGTCTGGATGGCTTCGAGAGTGAATGCTGATTCGCACCATCACAGAACATTGTCGCTGGTGAAACAAGTCTTCTCAAAAGGCGCACAAATATACCTTCAACGTGCGACCACGAATCAAAGTTCTTGGCACGTGTTGGAAGAGCTGCGCCAGCTTCTTTGTCAGATGAGCCCCACGGAGCCGGGTGCTCATGGATTCGTATGGTCATGTTTCATTGCAGCAGCGGACAGCGTTGACCCCGAGCACAGAGCCTTTTTCAGCGAGTATCTGAAAGGGGTGTATTCACGAACAATGTTCGACAATATTCCTAAAGCTCTTGATGCCTTGCCTGCCATTTGGGATCTGCAGGGTTCCGCTAAGTGGACCGAAAACCTGCCCCGTCTGTCACCTATTTTGATCATGTGATCAGTACCTCCCATATGGGGACTTCATCATCACTGCCATGAGAATTCTCGGTTCACCTCCAATCTCAAGCTCGTAGCCGCTGTTACAGCTTCGGTCAGCAGGGGTGATGTTGACATGTCTCCGAGTTGGCTACAGCGTCTGCTGAAGTGGACTTTATCGTGACCTTCAATACTTCGACATCGACTAACAAGCGCCAATCTGGCGACTTTTCCAAGTACGAGGTGTTATGAATGGGACATACTGTTATTCACAAAGGTATCCGAGCTATATGAGCACCACTGACTGCCATCAAAAGCTCATCACGAACGTAATCACCGGTCCTAAGCCACTAGCCGGCCTGGCCAGGTCTCACAAAGGAACTGACTGTTGGGTGAAACCACAGCTAGCAATATTTCCGAGATGCATGCGTTTCCTCGGCTCAATGGATGCACAGTATATAGCCTCCATAGGCCACCAATTAAAATCGACTACTTGACAATTCAATTGGACTTTACAAGAGATTCGCAATGGTGCCCTTTCTTGTCACTGTTTCTGCAGGTGATCGCGCAATGAAAGTATCGCACATTCCGGACAAAACACAGCCAGATAGTGAAGTCGCTCAACCTGGCAGAGAAGCTGTGTAGAACGTTGGGAATACAAGTCTTCACCACTTGTGAGAATCTATTTTTCCAACATATGAGAGCCGACTAATACACATTGTAATTTTCAAGCCTGAAAAATTTCTAGTGTCGGGCCATTGAAGGACAGAAGAACTTATGAGACCGCCAACTGTTACACTGTGAAAGGTCAATTACTTGCATGTGGTACATACGTAATGTGCGCTATACTCTCTGAATGTCGATGGACACCGATTGCAGATATACACACGAAAGCTCAGCTGGAACGCAAATCACAGACGAGAGGTTGTGCAAGGGTGCAGACAATCTGTGTTCACGACGTTGAGTCACCATACATTGACAGCCTCAGGCGTCGAAAATTCTTGTCTTCACTTCCCTTGTAGGATAGAGGGAAATCGCGTCCTGTTGTCTTTGCAATGCAACCTAAATTGCAAAAGTAGAAAGGAAACTAGTGCTTGTATGTGATAATAAGCGGCTGACAGGGATAACAATGTCTACCTCTCTTGTAATTGACTGGCCAAGTATTCAAGCTCGGAAGTGTCCGTGAATAGGAAAGAGGGAGTTCCCTGAGATTCAGGCCTGGAACGAACTGATATTCACAAGTTATAGAAAAGTCCCGATGGAGCTCTTTTCGCCACCAAGGGTATTAATACCAGCCAAGATCCACTGGGATAAGTTGCCCTACCGACAGGTTCACCAAAATCATGATGCAATGAATGGGGGCTAAGGATGGAAGGGACTCCAGGCTCTACCTTCTATCTAGACCTCATTAACACTTGTCCATGATGAAAGTATATAAATTAATACAACCCTATAATGCATGGCCTTGCCGATTCCCTATACGAATATCTCGACACCACCGCCTAATAGGTGTTTGGCTGGCCACAGCTACTGATAATCACGAAGGCCGAGCTGATATTATCCCTTCTATCTTTTCCTCTACAACAATATATGCGGCGTCGCATTCTACGGATGGAAATAACTACTGCCATTCTATGAGAAGGGCCGATCTGTATATCCGTTGTGGTTGGTCTCAGTACCATTTTCATGCATTGCTTCAAGTATGAGTTCCTTGCCCTTCTGTGTCGAGTGCGACCAAGGGTCAGAGTCTAGAGAGAGTGAGACAGAAGAGAGTGTGTGCAATGATTTACATTGTATACCCATTCGGAAGCCCTCTACTCCCTTTCTGATATTATCAAACTCATGAATATAGAGTACAGCCCATCATATCCCCTGTATGCGCCAAACCTGTGGGTCCCTTCATGTCCAGCAATGGTGTCGCCTTTCCAAGAGTAACCAGCATCACAACAGACCTCAACCTGGTCCTGGAAGGAGAGAATTTAGCTGGTTATCTTCTCTTTGCAATCACAGTGGTGTCTGGTGCTTGTTCAAAACAATGCCGGCTCAAAAGACCCGGCCTTGTTTTCTGGGCAACAAGCCTTACCTTCCAGGTAGGCGGCAGTGCGGCTGGCATGAACGAAGGCCTTCTTCCCTCATCTCGGGCCCATCTTATATGCTAGAAGTGTATGGACCTGAATACGAATGCTTGGGATGAACAACATCGGTGTTATTCTCTCTACGCTAAACCTATAATATTTCTGACGATGAAGAAACGGATAGGTTACCCTGCATATTTATCTGCTCTTGCATCTGCTGTTCTCTTTACCTTTTATTTGGTCGTAGGCTTGACACGTGATGAGGAGTACTGTTCGTAATGCATACAATGTGCTTCAATTGATTGCAATAGACGTGCGGGAAAACAATGACATGAACGAATCTGTGGTTCTAGACCCCAGTCAGAGGTTCTAATTGCCGGAGAACCAGGGAGCTAAACTACTTTCGTAGATCCAGGGACTCTGGCTGGAGCTTCACACTTCGCCTGACTGGTTTAAGCGCCTTCCGGTAAGTACGGCCAAGCATATCAGTCGGGTCAGTTACTTACCTGCCTTACCACCCGGCAGAGACCCACTTCTTTTTCCCACTTTGGACGTGTACTTACTTATCTCTGAAAGCTGTTTATCTAATATGATTCCACCTCCACAAAACCGAGCGCGCACTCTCAAGGGACTGCGAAGAAGAGCCAGTCAACCTCTGTAATGTTCTGAATCCCTGCAGTTGGTGCGGCGTTCCTGACAATAAGATGTGGAAAATCAACATGGCGAAATCCCCATGTGTATCGTATGAGATCTTCGATCTACTTCGCTTCTTGTTCGTTGCGATGAAACTTGTCGCCTTGGGCTAATTCAGGCGGTGTGGAACCGGTTCCATGCTGTTGGGTTGTGGAATTTTCGTCATATCACCGCTATGGGGTCCCGCCTTCTCTACTGAGTAGTGATATAAAATCCTTCCTCACGGCCTCTCTCAAAAATCAAACTATTGCTTCTTTTCTACTCACTGACAATATTTCTATCTTTACCGTCTACTCCATCTCTTAGAACTCTTGTCCACACAATCTCGACCCTGCAACCCGATACACTTTCTTGTTGATATCTTCCACGATGTCGGCCCACCTAAACGCTTCTCATACTGCCACTCGACAGACCGCAGGGCCAACGGTCGACAATGGAAAACATATCATTGGGACAATTCCATGCGTTCTAAATTCTACCTCCTTCGATATCGCTCCTTCAGGCGATTTGTTAAACCAGGCCGCTCTACCTCCTCATCATCAGGCCCAGACATACATCGACCCGAGGCATCTGGACGGAGGTCGCTTCCTCGAACTTCCGTGCCAGTACCCATGGAATGCTGGAAGCGAGTTCAATATGCTGACCGCCGTGGAGAACTGGGATTTCGTTACCGCGGTTCAGCCAGGTCTCGCGCCCCGGAACCAACATTACCAAGCCGGCACACAACAGGAAGCTATTCCATGGAATGGCTTCGCCGTCCCAGGAGTAATGACACCATTGAACAGACCAGGCAACAGTCCTGTGGAAGGGTATATTGACTCCCCTGGCACTCCATTTAAAGTCTGTCATACGTCCAGCTAACAACCAAGCAGCAATACCCCTCTCCGGTGCGACTGGGCGAATTGCACGGCCAGACCAACCTTCAATAGATGGGCAGACTTGAGCAGACACATCAAGACCATTCATGTGTTTCCTGCTTCCCATGTGTGTGAGATCTGCGATCAGACGTTCAATCGGAAGGACAACCTCATGGAGCATCAGTTGCGGACCCATCGATTTTAATGAAGCATCCTGCTTCTGTCCTTTGTTGAGCGAGATTTCCATTTGCAAGTTACCTGTTTCATTTTTGCGTTTTCTAAATTTCGGTGATCTACTCCATCTATTCCTTTTCTTTTTGGCGCTTCCAACTATACCTTTTAGCATATGCATTTCGGGCATCTCTGGTTATTCTTATTGTGTTATATCAGCGTACTAAGACGGGGCCTGTGATCTGCGGTAGATTTGTTAAAATACCCCTTGTTTTAGAATTAATCGGAATCATTTAAGTGACATAAAGTCTGTATCGAAGTGTGGAACTTCTGCTAGCCGGGTTTCAGGGTCGGTCGGCTATATGCTCCTCCCGCCGACCGATAGAGTACAAGCATACCTAGTGCCCCTGCGAAGTGTGTGGGGGTTTCATATACTGGCAGTTCACTGCACCCGAGCCACGTATGCTACACAACGCAGAACCTCCACAGAAAGACATGGGAAACGGCTGGACCCCATTAGAAATCCCAGAACCATCCCACGGGGGGAAAAATCGAGGCATGCGTGGCGGTGAAGCCAAAATGTGGCTAGTGAGCCCAGTGCCTTGTGTGTGTCCAAGGCAGTTGCCCTGTGCCTGGACACGTAAGTACTGACTCCTTATGCAACAGCTTGTTATTGGCTTGATTGGTCGTTTTTGCTTATTTGTTCTTCGTCGCGTCGAACCCTGATTGGTCTGGGCGCGCTTACAGGAGGTCCAATGGAATGGCTGCTACCTAGGAGTAGTTCGTCTGGATCAGACCCACCGGCTAGCCTTACCAGTCGCCCAGGGAATCCGAATCTCTTCACGCATAGAGACTTTGAGGGAAGGCATCCGGGCTATCGGAGATATCGGAAATTTCAGCATAAAATTGCTTTTAGGTCTGCTCGTAGATTTAAAGTCTCCGGACCCACTGAATAGAAGCCCACGCGGTCCGAGCTCGGACCGACCCACTTAGCCGAGATCGGTTCCAAGGTTATCTTCCGAGGGATGGATAATTCTCCGATAAGGATGGGGATGCGTTGGTTCAATGTCTCTTGATATTACTTTGATATGCTGTATGTATTTGGTTCTAATGGACCATTGGAGTACTAACGATTGCAGGTATTTTAATGGTGTACTACGTACCTAATTCGTTTTCGATTGTCATTACATCTGTTGATCTACCTGGGTTATTCATCTGAACTCAAAAGGCGAGTAGGGGTAAGCGAGAATATGTTGGCAAACTGTAGGCCTAGCGATACAGCGAAATGGGAAAATGGGGGTGAAAGCAAAAGAGGCTATAATCTAGACAATCTTACACCCTGCATAGCAATTATAACGTTATATTTGGTTCCAATTTATTCACCGTTCGTTCGATATAAGGGCATATCTGCACTATGATTGGTCAGTACAGGCAGTTTCGCGAACATGCGTACTATGAATCTTTGAGAATATTTCCTCTGCTTGCAAATCATTTCCCTAAGCTCGAATGTGCCTAGAGTGATAATCGCGTTGATCTCTATAACCTTCGTCATCGTCCGACCCCCATGTATGGTTCCATATATCATCAGTCCTTAAGGTGTTGAAAGGAATTTCCCGAGTCGAGCATCACTGACAAAGTGAAGCATGACTGTGTTGCTGCTCATGTAGAAAGATGGAGGGGTCGCTCTATGGAACCTTCCATCGACATGACAAGAGCCAATCGGTTGGTCTAGCGAACCACCCCCAGGTGTGTTTTGTGTCCACAAAGTCCTTTCATCTGGATCTGGATTATGACTATCCTCCATGGCACCACTGGGCAGTTCTTGGAAATGGTTGCTTCATGGCTACTGCATAACAATGCTGTGATTGTTTCCCATCAAAGGACTTCTACGGAAATACTGCCCCCAGTATAAGAAAAGCGCAATATACTTCACGGGCAGTAGATGCAAGAGGCCTCCGAGCACTGACTTAGTCATTCCAATTATCACTGAATTGGTAATAATTTCAGAGGGTAATCATTCGAATCCAGATGTGCCCCCTCCAGACCGCTCAGAAAGTCACAATCCAACCTCATCCTCTTCTTCTGTTCTAGCCGTGGCGGGGGTTTGGCATCTTTGTATTAGTCATAGATATGTTCACTTTATCTGTGCACCATATAAACCGATTTGGAAAGTACGACCTCATAACGCGAAGCAAGGCTTCTAAGGAATAGAATAGGACAACGTATACATCAGACATCAGACACCGATTTATATATATAGTACACCCCCGACCCCACATGGACTGTACCGATGTTGAATCAGGACAGCTGCGTCTTTGTTGGAGTCGCTTTACGCCCAGATGTTGGCAGTGATTCTTACATCATCACGCCTTCATTCCCCAAGTCTTGCGTTCTCTCCTTCTATAACAACATGATTTGGCTCTCTTTGGTTCAAAGGTTGCTCTATAGCGCTAACCATATGTCATCTTTGCTCTCCTATTAAAAGCTCCTGTCTTCCTATGGACATTGGCATTAATGGATGAATGGATATTGGTGATATTGTAAACATGATGCGCCTCTGGGATCAAGCAACCAGTAGCCTTGATAGTAAGCTTCTATCGGGACTCCGAGAGAAGAACATTGTGGCAGAATGCGGTATTGTCCCAAGACCCAGAAGGAAACGATAAGAGTATATAATAGACATAATGTACGGTGA
Organism: Aspergillus neoniger CBS 115656; assembly: GCF_003184625.1. Lineage (NCBI taxonomy): Eukaryota > Fungi > Ascomycota > Eurotiomycetes > Eurotiales > Aspergillaceae > Aspergillus > Aspergillus neoniger. Next base: position 284,634 of record NW_020291156.1, on the reverse strand, counting down.
AGTGCTGTTAGGCCGAAGTATGAAGGAGGATGACGGACGGCTATGAAGTGAATATAAAGAAAATTAAAGATGCTGAGCATGACGCATAATCAATGTCCTCAGTGGCTTCCTCGACGACAACGATAACTGCTGCCATTCTCTTGCGTGTGTATATGAGAATGCTAGCTCAGTGCTTCGTTCATTGAGGCACCGGTGGAAGAGGGTTTCCCCATCCTTGTCAGAGACCCGACCACACTTTCAGGTCGGACGAAGATCATGACCTCAGCCCTCATCGCTTGTCTGTTGGGATAGAGAGAATCAATCGCGAAGGAGCTCTCTAACACATCAGCTGAAGGCTGTGCATTCTTTTGTGGGACTTGCCACGCTGAATATATTGGCGGTCCTTCGCAAAGGCATAGTCCAGTTATATTTGATGCGGTCATGATTCCGGCCCCTTTCGTAGATCCTTATCATTGATCCCCGTTATGACAGATGCTGAAGTAAATTTGACCTTGCAATTCACGTCCAAATCTCCATGTACTGCTGTTTATGATAGCATGATGACGTGCATGAGTAATATGGTGTATTATGAGACATGGATAACGTCAGTGCTGCGATCTGTAGCTCTATGGATGAATATGAGGATAGCCAAGAACACAGTCAAGGAGCCCGGGGGGGGGGGGGGGAGGCGGTTATATAACGGTTTATAGGGCTTGGTATATCGGGAACTTCCTTCTACAGTATGAATCCTCGTGGTCTCTGCGGTGAAAAGGGTTAGTACATCGGAATTTGCCAGTTATGAAATTTGCTTATATTGTACGGAGACTGCCGTTCATCCAGATCATATCTTCTGGCTTGCAGGAATACAAGCCAGGCCCTTTTGGGGTTTCCATTCCGCGTAGCTTCAACTGACCCTCAGCGGCAACGCCATGGATATGGAGCCAGCAGATCAATTCCACGCCCTGTTACCGCGAAAAAGACTCAGGCATATATCCAAGACTGAGTATGAGGTGTCTTGGCCTATGCATGCGGCACAGTACTCTGGTTATTCCTACATGTCTCGCTGCTCACCGCCCCCCTTGTCTAACCTTCTCTCTTTGAATTGTATGCATCTCACAGAATTAACGAGCCAGAGGTAGTCTCCAGCTCGCTTGAATAGACTATAATTCTACGTACTTACATAAAGCCTAAGTCCAGACACTTGTTCAAGCAGATTTATATTTACCTGAATGATCTCCCGTGTAAGTTTACGTGTAATTGCAATAAGTTGGCAACTTGAGATCATTCAGCGCAGCTTTTCTACAAGGAGAAATCCCTGCCTAGACTCTCTGCTCTTTAACTACCACCACAGCTACTACTAAGGTCTAGCTAGGTACAGAGTCCAAATAGTAATCGCCTACGGATATTGTGCCGGGAAAGAAAGGTGGGGCGACATCAGATACAAATTAACGTCAGTTCCTGTGCCACAGTTTTGACTCATTCGGACTCCGAATCAGTATTATCACAGTAATCTTGAGCGCTGATTCCTGTGTAGCAGTTTTGGGAAGAGGCATGTCATTAATGGAACATTGGCAGTAATCTCTGATACTGATGCAGGATAGCTTCGTTTGAAACTCGCAGCATTCGGATAGAATTGTTGGGTATTGTAAATCTTTGCAACTGAAGTAGGAAGAAAGGCTTACACGAACTGTGTTCTGCCTCCATATACGGTCCTGAACACGGCGGAATCGCCTGTGTAACTGGCAAGGAGCATCTGCTGGGGCTTACCTAATGACTGCAGGCTAGTTTGTGGCTGGTGTCTGTTTTGAACAGGGGCAAATAGCTCGGATTGGATGAGTTCATGCTCAAAGATTCTGGAAGGGACTACTAATACAGTACGATACCGCCTTCAGGTGTAAGACCGATTAGGTAGGTGGGGTAGGAAAGTGCACGAGCGACGCATTCCCAAATAGGTAAGTGGGGCAGACAAAGTAACTCGGGTGATCGACATTTTAAATAAGTGTCTTCTCTCATCTACTGTGAGGCTCTGTTGAGCCACGTGGGGGATATAGCCCGATGGTTATGTAGGCTGGAGGTGTTTACATGGCTTGACTCAACCCTACGGAGTGTCGCTGGCACTGATGTCTCCTCTGACTAGTAGATGATTTACTCTACCTGTTGGTGTTCTTTGAGAGGGACTGGAGAGCACGGATTGATTGGTGATGAAAGCTGAAGCTGTTGCTGGCCGTATGAAGTCCTGCAATCTGACAGGGACCGGAATCTATTCCCATCGTATCAGCGAGTCCACCCCCATCGGGTGGAACCAGCCACCAAAGGGTAGGGATGGATTGTCGGAGGTAATGATCCGGGCATATCCGTGCTGAACTATGGAACGGGAGAGGTTGTGGCTCAGGTTTGTAAGGTTAACACTGTAAATAGATAAACGAAGTTAGAAATTAAGGCTGTAAGGGCACAGTAATAGTGACGAAAAAAAGGGGAAAAAAAATCACAATGCCATTCCATGAACGAGCGGAGGAGCCGCCGCCAGTATGGGTTTCAGCCTACCACACTCTTCTGCAAAAGAGAGGCGAGCGCCTAAAGTAGAAAAGGTTGATTCTGGGTTCCGATATCTCAGTAACCCCAACTCTGAAGCCCTGGTCCTGGGCTTGCGAGATCTGATCCGTCCGTCCAACCGGGTGCACACCAGGGAAGTGGTGTCACGTGTTTGATTGGAGCCAGGAATTGAAACCTTCGTGGCTGTGGGGAACAGGAGTCCCTAACCGGCCCTTCTGATGATGTTAGTATGTTTACTGCCCGTATTTGAATTGTTTGTACGTCTGAGATGCTCTGGTTTGCTCGGCCTTAATTAGCAGAGCCCCCGCACTAGCACGTGCTTGGGGATGCAGGGCAGGTGCAGGTAGGCGGGACACACTCAATACACCAACGTGCAGTATAAGAATGTAGTGCGGACATCAAACAATGGAAGCCATCACGATAAGTGTCTGTTATCTGATATCCGGCGACCGGTGCCATTTGATGTGCTGCCTTGGAACCAAAATCCCGTCGTTCCATGGTTCCGTGTCCAAATGTCTGCCTTCGCAAGATCGATCGATATGACGTGTATGAAACAAGGATTGGAGACTGCAATCGATGGAGGGGCCCGCGGAGGGTGTCCACTGCGCCTTGCGCCTGGAACAGGAAGGACTAGCCAGTTAGAGCTACCAAGGACATTGATGAGGTATCTCAACGTCCTAGGCCACAATGCTTGTAGATTCTCTTTGGTGATGGTGTGCTGTTTGACAACGGAAGTGAGAGGAGGGGTCAGTTGGGGTATGACGAAGATCACGCACATAAGCAGATAAATATTACATCAGAAGATCTAATGAAGAGATAAGATCTCGGATCATCACGCCCCCGGCTCGGTAGGCCTGTTGTTGATAAAACGAACCTTGGCAGCCCTGGAACGTATCAAACCATACAATCTTGGTTCAACGTCTGAAAGTCGGACTGCGCCAGGGAAGACAGGCGGTCCGGGAAGAAATCTACAGAGAGTTCATGTTCAGGCGGAACGGAGAGTTCCGCGCCTTCGAGAGTGTTGAGCGGGACGTCATGATTGGCCTACGACGGAGAAGGTACTAGTCAAGGCACGACGAAGGCGTAGTATTCTCACTAAAAATATACAGGCTACGAGCAGCTTCTACTGGCCGTACCTCTTAGGTATTTTGAAGGCTTCTAGCTATTCCTTCCCCACCCCAAGCCCGGCCAAACATCCGGCTACAGGACGCCTTGCCTCAATACTCCTCATTCTTTCTCAATATCACTCAATATTTCTGGCAGCGGATCTAGTCGTTGGTCGTGAAGCTCTGCTTGCCCTACCTTCAGATCAGGCGATCTGCTGCCACCCACAATGCCTCATCCGGACGGGGACACCTCTCCTTGTCAAGACTACATAGACCGGGTCGTAGCACCTAAATTCGATCCTTTTGCGACCACCGCTAGTGGTGCTGATGATCAGGAGTTCGATCATAACGGCACAACCAATATTGACCACAGTAGTGCCCACACTACCACATCTTGGTCCCTCCCTGGGATTAGCCCGGACAGGACCTTCAGCGGTCCCGACACGTCGAATCCCCTTGTGCTACCCTTTGGCACTATTCACGATTATGACGAGTGTACCAGTACCATCTCATGTACGCCGGACTGCCCCATGAGCGCCTGCATTTATCCGAGTGCCTATGCTGAAACAAAGGACGATTGTCCTATGGACGAGGTCGCCCATGAGGATTCCACCCCGGCCTTCCAATCTGAATCTCTCTCGCCGGGGAATATCGACGATCATGAGGAGGGTGCCGTCTCATGTACCCCTGATTTGGCCGCGAGTGCCTGCATTGGTCAGAGTGCCGTTCCTGAAACAACCGACAACCATCCTATGGACGATGTCGCCCATGAGAATCCCACCAATGGCTTGCAATCCGTGTCTCCCTCGAGGGGGGGCACCATGAATCAAGCCATGAACCAGCGTATGAACCACGTCTTCATGTCCGAAATAAATACTGACTTCCCCCAGAAGGGTGAAGTGCCCGGAGGCAGGTTGTCGAACATCGTTCGGTCGACAATCTGACCTCAAACGACACATGTCTACCGTCCATAACATGACACCCGTCCCGTGCACAGAGCGCCATAAAACGTACACTCGCAAGGATAACATGATGAAGCATTACAGAGAGGCACACGGGGATCTGAATGATGCGAGTACGTCAGAATAGGGGTCTCGACTGCTTTCAGGTTCCTGCTATTAGTGGTTGTTGATCACTGAGGTGAGAAAGGCCACACAACATGTTCGTTTCACACTGACAAGGGTTCTATAGTCCATTGCTATTGTGGCTTGAGTACCACTCCGTTCTAACGCTTCTTCGCCGCTAAAACTCGCTTGTCAATGTGTTCTTTCACTTTCCCCGAATGCGGAACCACCCATTGTGATGAAGCTTTGAGGGTATCACTGGCAATAAGAAGGGAAATGAGCATGAATGACGGCCATAAGGATACTTGGTGTCACGATCTAGCGGGGTAGGATGAGAGAGAGAAACCAGCATGGTTACACATGAACACATGACTATCCCCAAACCTCTGATGGCGCTTTGATTGTTTCTCCTTTTCTATTTCTTGTTTATAAAGACAGACCCGATTGATTGCATGGGAGATCTTTGGATTCGACTGCGTGAAGACTGTGGGTTTATGTCATGTGGGGACTTATCTCTCTCTGTGACCTCGCTAGCTATGTCACTTGAACTAAGCTACAGTGAACGCCTGCCGGGGGCGTATCCTTCCACCAACAGCCAAAACCTTGCTGAGGGGCCAGGTTCTTCTTGTGACAAATGTAATGGCAAATCCATAAGCAAATCGGACGACCGATTACAACCAAGCTCGATATCTCCTAGCCTTCTAGCCATCAGGGCATCCATAAAAGTGAATTCCTACGCTACGATGCGGTATCCGGCTACGGCGTTCCCGGTGGGTTTTGAAGCCCAAATCGATGAGATCCACTTAACATATGATTTGCTACCCGGCTAAAATGGCACAAACACTCGGTGTTTTGGGGTGTAAGGCGGCACAATCTGGGGTCAAGCCGACTATTACAACATACAAGACAGTTTGATTTGCCTCGTACGTGAACTGGCTAGGAGATCTTGCTACAAATCTATACGACTTCTTATGACCCTTTGGCAACATGTTTAGTCACATTCAGATGGCACTTTTATGGCTACCAGGAATTTCACTACATCCAATAGCTAATCTTTTTGCAAATCATCGGTTAAACTGGGGGTAGGGAAGCATTGTAGAAAGAGCGTATGCCTGAGCAACGTTAATTCAGGCAGTCAATAGTATCCGATGATACGCGATGAGGAAAACCATCAAATACACAAACATGGTCACGTACAGTGAAACCTTCTGAACTGCGGTCCTGTGGGACTGACAAAGTTGTTCATAATGTTGAAGACGCTCGACATGATCCATCAGATCACGAGGGTGGCAGAACATCCCGTCCTTGTCCTCGTCTACGGACCAGTCATCAAATTCGTCTCTAGTTTCGAGTCAATCTGTCCTGCTCTGGAGGATCACGGATATGACACTAGGAGAATCGTCTTCCACGTACACTTGGTTTGTGAGGGTTATCTCGTCGCGGGGACACTCAATTGGATTGTTCTCGTCAATATTCAACTCCTCATCGTTCCGAGTAGGTGCCGAGCTCTTTCCTCTGTCCAGCTCGCTGGACTGATTTTCAGAGGCACCTTCAGCCGTCTCGTGAACCTCGGCGCTCTCTTTGCTTGAAGGGCTTGTCTGACTAAGGGCTGCAGTACCCAGCAGAGGTGCATACGGTTCGGGCTCGCTTTGTGGCAAGGATTGAGTAAGGGTACTGTGAGCATCGAAATACTGACTGCGGGAGTCAAACTCGGACTCTGGAGCGTACCATGTTACTGTGAACCTGTATGGATTAGGGCCCTCTTCAGTAGTGCTATACCAGGCATTCGGAGAAGGTTCCGAAGTTTTGCTGGTGTCCTGGATATGAGAAGGTGTCGACGAAGAGGCATTCATATCCTCTTGTTTAGCTGCGCTCTCCGGGGCGTTGGTGGCGGGCTCTTTCCCAGTAGAGCCAAGCTCCTCATCAGAATTTGGGCTATCAGTGGAAGGATACGCCCCGGGCAAGCGTTCACTGTGGCTTAGTTCGAACGGCATGGAAAGACAGCTCAAGTCATTAGAATAAGTCGGAGTTGATTCAAATACTGGCCAGGTAGATTTGGCTTTGAACAAAGGTTGAAGCAAAGATGATCCGTCCTCAGCACTCGATGCACCAGTAGTCTTGGACTCAGGTGAGTCCAGTTGTTCCGCCTGAGGGGCGGATGTATTACCATCTGCATTTTCACAGACATGGGTATCATCGAGCTGTAGCAGTGGTGTTGCAGAGTATACACTCGAAGCACCCGAATCCAGGGCCTCAGTTGACTCGTCTTGCGGCGCTTGAAGGCTGGATACATCTCCACCCTCTGTATTACGGGCTTGAGTTGTTGGATCATCCTCGCTTGGAGATTCGGAGGCGGTAGATGACTCGGAAGTGAGAAGCGCGCTGGAATCAGTCCGCTCCACCTGACAGCGTGGCATCCCAAATAAATCTCCAGCATCGACGTTGTGGACCGCTGCACCGCGGCGATGCCGGATTTGGGGGTATTGTGCTGCCTGTACCTGGTTGGTCAGAAACTGTTGAACATAGTCACTTTCTTCTGTCGTTGAGGATCTGAAGAGGCCAGGGCCCTCGGGCCGACCTGGTCCCGCATATGGCATGCGTGGAGGAGCAGCCTGGGTCAGAGAGAGGCGTGAGGGTTTAGAACTAACCGACAGAACAGATGTAGGTACTTGGCTCCTTGTTCCTCCCATATCAGAGGTTTGCTCGTTTGCAGGAGAATTGGTCTCGATTTCCGGAAGTGCATCGATCAGTGATGCCGTCCTAGGCCATCCTCCCGCATCACCGTGCTGAGTTTCAGCAAGGTCAGCGGTGGTGGTGGGCGGTGGTGCTGAAGCATTGTCGGTAGCAGTGGCACCAGGGGGGGCTTCTCCTTCGATTTGGATCAAAGGTTGGGACCCGTCACTTCCGAAATCATAGCCAGGAGTTGGTTTGTTCGCGGGACTTCCGTTCTCATCGGTAGCGCATTGGCCTTCGGTTGGACAATTGGTAGTAGGTGTGTTGGTCTCAGGGTTGTAAGGCGAGCCTTCAGACTTTCTGTCCCACAGTGGTAGAAACGAAGACATTTTCGCTTAAATATACAACTGGGCAGGTGAGGATATTCGTCAATGGGGTAGGGTTCTGCTTGCAGAGACTCGTAACTAGAAAGCGTATCACCGGTTGTAGCACTAGAAGAGTGTATCTTGCCAATTCGAGCAGACATGTAGGCTCTTATATAATTGGTGGCCCATGTACAATAAAAGGGTCATCGTGGGGCTTCTAGGAATTTTCCTTAAACAAATACCAGGTTGGGGGTATTCCCGATTCCAGATATACGTGAGGTTGGTATGTTCCTTAGGGTAACGAGCAAACTGAGATTCGATGATTCTTACGTCTATTGAAGCTATATTTACATTGGAAGGAAATGTAGTACGATTCTGCCACGTCACGAAATACCCACCCCGTTGTAATCACTATTCGGGAAGATACTGAAGCTTAATATAGGTAATTACCAGCATAAACGCATGTCTAAGAAGTAAGCTCCAATTTTTTGGAAGATCTACTCACTGTGCGCTATTATTTGACAAGAGCATACTATCACATCACACGCCGGTATAATTACTCTCGCCCTTTTTAGACACCTCGAATAGTCAGAATCCGAGTGACATGTTTTTGAAGATACGTTGCAGACGAACCTGTTCACAAGGTTGGTGAGATAGTCCGCATTGACATTTATCGGGCGGGAAGTACCTCCTATCAGGGCCATCTGCTTAAGGTTCATCTGATGGATATGCCGAACATGGGAGATAACAATTTATATTGAGACAATTAGCCAATGACCAATACACGGTGTGTCTTAAACTCAGAGTCCAAATTCGACACTACTAACAATGGAGATCTGGGCGCGCGCTACACGGAACTATAGGGCTGATGCCATACAAAACATACATTTAATGAGAATTATCATTTATTTGGTAGTCAGTGCGATTGTGACTAATTCTCTAGTCTTCTTCCATCAATTCTTCCTATTTTCCGTTTCCCGAGTAGGTCTGGGTCCACTCCAACTAGCAAGCAATTTAGAGAGGCAGGGAACCCGAAACAATCGACCAACAATCCAAGACTTATGACATCTACTCAACCTGGGAATAGAATGCGAAAGAATTTATTATCAATTCTCTAGAGCCTTTCAGACACTAAACCTGCAAACTTCATGCCTGTGATGATAGTAGTCATGCAGCCCCTTCTCGAAACTGCTGCTAAAAGCATCGCGACAGATCCGACAGACACAATTTTCCGGGTAGTTGTGATCGAGTTGAAAATGATCGTCCGCTTCCTCTTCATCGTCGAACACCCTGTCACAGATTCTAACTAAGCATCTGATTTTTGCAAGGGGAGTGGTCAACAAAAGATCATCAGGACTTATTCCACCGTTTCTTGCTTCTATCTCCTCTCGATAAGAATGACGCTGGTAAGCGGGTTTTGGGTCACGCAGCATGTTGAGATCGGGCAGCTGTTGGGACTGACGGATGCCGCCATGCATTATCTTTGCTTGTGGAGAAAATTGCCCGAATTGGGACATCGGCTGTAATGAGTGTTGGGGAAGATTGTCAGCCTGGAGCTGTGCTGTCACTCCAAAGTTTGTGTGACCCTGTTCAGCTGCCGGGACAACAGTATTCCACTGTGTGGCAGGGATAGGAGAACCAAAGCCATCTGAGAGCGCAGTGATATCCATTAGCTGTGGTTCATTGGGGAGACAGAGATGAGCATCGTCGGCGTTTTGCTCAATAGGATCCAAACCAATCATAACATTGGTCGAAGCAGGTACTCCTCTCGCTAGTGTCGCGGTGCATGCTCTGGTGCTGCCAGGAGACGCTATGGAAGAGCGACGATCGGCAGACTCTCCATGGTTAACACCAACGGTATGAGCAATTCCTCTTCCATCCATTTCGTTTGTATTGACTGGCAATAGCCCTATTTCGAGATACTGGTAGATGAACAGGTATAGAGTTGACCAAGTTAGAAGGTATATACTCAGGTAGATTGGATGTTTTTATATGTCTCACAATCTCCCTACGAGGCTATAGTGCTAACAAGGCTTATCCAGAAAGGCGCATCTGGACAGTTAGGTGCTATTACACCAAGGCTCATGTGAAGAACATTTGGGTTTTACTCGGTTTCACCCGACTTCTGATATTGCATTCGAAGACCCAATCCAGCAGCGCTGTTGCTGAGTTTGGACAATGCCGGAAAGCCAGCCTTGCCTTCATATTAGCGTAGCCCACCTATCTCTGTATCTAATCCCAGCATAATGGACATTCTTAGTGGCCGAATTCCCCAGTGGTAGGATGTGGGAAATTCCTTTGTCGCCTTCCACGGCATTCCAGTCTGCGCTTATCCAAAAATCAGCCCAAGAATCATTACTGGTATGTTCCAAAGTTCGGACCAGTGGGTAAAAATGATCACGCCTTTCGATGCTGTCCTTCGGGTTTCTTGTTGCCAAGCCGTGAGGCGTGTAGTCATGACTCCTGATGTTATGGCAGAACCCTTGTTATACTTCTTATCACATAGCCTATTATGCGTAGTCAATAATGTTTTCATTGCCTGCAATTCTTAGTATTCTGGAGGTCCCAGCATCGCCACAGAAAGTTACCGGAAGACACGACTACTTTGGGGGTCTCCTAAGAGTACCAAATTGGGAAGGATCAGGCTGCAAATTTGACTCTCAGTGTGGAAACGTGATAGAAGCGTATATGGTGCAAGGACCCTCAGACGGATAGTGCCGGGGGCTAAAGCATCCAAAAAGCCTTTGCACGTATTCACGGGGCACTCGATGAACACAAAGCCCTGGCTTCGTTTACCTAAAACTGTCCTGGACATCCAACCATCAACGGCGGGTGGTCCCGACTGCTCCTTACCTGAATGGTCACGGAGGGAAGGATTTGGCGAGAGACAATCAAACCTCCAAATCCCCTGAGCGAATATTGACCTCAGACACCCCATGCCCAGACTTCCACTTCTCGTTTAATCTCTTGGCATTGTTATCTGATCTGCAGTGCGATTTCCCCATGAGTGTGATGTGTCCGTGTCCCGATTCTCGGCATCGGCGGTCGGAGATTAGATTGTGAATCAGCACCGAATCCCTGAAACAGGAATTTATGCAGCCTCGTACCCAAGCGAACGCGAAAAATAGGGAATAGGCTATATGAAATTGAATTGCCGTGTGTCTGGCCAATTGGACCCTGAAAAAGATTAGATGAAAGCACCATGTGCTGTAGCATAAGCAGACATCAGTCGCTTTGACCGACCGATGTGTGGCACTTGTTTGCTGCCTGAGGCATACATTCAAATTTTCATCTTGCATGACATCACACGTTAACCGATGAATAGATGCAGAATTGGACCAGTAATGCGAAGTACTTACCCTTGCAAGCCCAAGCCTGCATCTGTTAATGGGTTAAAGTGAGCCCATTCAGGCACTGGCTATTCTTTCTCTCATATAACCGGAGGTACACACGATCGGAAGCCGAGATACGCGAAAAGGTCGGGTTATATATCAATAGATCAGGATATTGCTGTCAATATAGAAAACTAACCAGCCCAATCTAGAGAAGTTCGCCGTGACAAAATGTAGTCGCATGGCAGATTATTGCAGACTATCACCGCTTGCTAGGGAAATGTACCAGCAAAAAGAGTGAAACTTTGAATCGCAATATTTTGAATCGTCCTTGATAATCCCCAAATCTCTGATTGTATATATATACCCGGCTGCTGGAAGAGGTACTTCTGGGCCAATGGGTGTCTATTGCTTACTCTAAGATCGCTTATTGGTGTATCTAGGATAAAGAGACACGCCTTCCTGATAGTTGAATGACCATTCTAATTCTTTCCTCCATTGATCGCAAAGCCATGATTATGGTGGTCTTGTTGCGACCGGCTATCCGTTGAATTCGTTTGATAACCTTTATCCCTGCGAGGATGAGCCACAGACGACGCGTCAGGTTTGGTCCACAAAACAACCCATTTTACTAGTCCGGTGTTGTGATAAAAAACTGTTCTGACGACGAAGGATTCTTGGTATATTAAGAGAGCCTCTTGGGCTGCTCGGTGTTCATTGGTCGTCGAAAGCTTTCAAGCTCCTGTGCTGCAGGTTATCTTGAATGATCTGGACTTTAATTGGCGCGCAAAACAGTTACCCCGAGCCATTCCGCCCGTAGATAAGAATTCATACGAATTACCGTGGATTTATTAGGCTGCAGCAAAACTATCACTGACTCATCACTGTGGTGATATATTGATACACATAAGAACTCTTAACTTCGTTCTGTGCTATCTGTCTGTCGCATTTTCTTGAATCGAAAATACTTTACAAGATGGCTTCAGAAGCACAGTCAATTAGCTCTCTAGAGCAGGGAGATGACGTCATCTCCTGCGAAGAGAATGACTACGAAATGGACCAGCACAAATTTCTCAGACATTGAACATATTGCATCCGCTCGGATTTCGCTTCCATGTCTAGTGTACCGGCGACTTGGGAGGATGGCCATCCAAAACAATGGGGACAGGAGGAAGCGAAAATCTTCCTCGAAAGACGAATAGGGATAACAAAGCTTTGCTGCAGACCATGGGGAAACCGGCTCCATGCATTGTTTTCCAGGCGATTTGGATTCATTTGGAAGCCAAGCTTTCAGCCCCGACGGTAAAAGCATGGTTTATATTATCTAAAATATGACAAGTGATTATAACACTTACCAATGCTGCTATTCCCCCTGACTCACTCTCTGGAATGTGGATAACAGATTAATTTAATATCAGCTACACAGTCACACCGACTGTGCTATCTGGATTAGTATCAGCCCGGATAATTTTCTTACTACTTCTATATCATGGGATAGTACAGCACAGATTTAGGATGTTCTATCCAACAGATTAATTCATATTATCAGACCCTTGGGCGGCTAGCGTTGGTGTGGTACCTTCTTATCAGACTCTAAATTTTAGCTATTAGCCAAGGCAGCGAAAACCTGATTTAAATTTACGATATTAATACCGCGTAGTAGGTCTCATATATTAAAATGCCTATATAATATCACTCCATGTCCTAGAGTCTGGATAGTAGCTTTTTGGCCGGCGGACTTGAGATCAGTATAATCTGCCTGTAGGACCTGTACACGAGGATAGAGAAAATAATAATAGTCTCTAAAATTTGATAATTTCATGATGCAAGAACTTACGATGATTACGGGTGTGCAGTTTGTCGGTGATAAATTAATTTTTCAAATACTTAAGGGGACGGTTGAGATATATAATGTCAAGCAATTTACTTGGGGACCGGATAACAAGATCAGCAGGTATCCTCGCGGAGAAATAATCTACTTGAGTAATTTCAAGCTTCTCATCATTCCCGATGTTGACCGAACTTTACGTTTCTGGAGGCTGTAGGCGGTATCAAAGTATACAAGTCAGATGTTGTTACATTCTTGCTGGTTCGAAGGCGGACACCGTCATCCCGATAGATATATCTCCGCAGCAGCGTAATAGGGCATCTGGTATATCAGAAATATGAATGCGAAAAATAGAAGTACTATGCTGATAGAATTGCACGAGCACATGTATCTTTTGAGGTGGATTTCTCATCCGGCTGTTTGTTGTCTAAACGATAAAAGTCATTCGCATCATATCCCTGAACAAGCTAACCAAGATTAATCGTGTCTCAAGTACCGGTTTGCACAGGGACGTACTAATTGAGGGTTAAAAGTGTGGCAGAAAGTTTTGTCGCACAACTTCCTTCGTGTTGATTTGCACTTACGGCTTGTCGGGCATCATGACGCTGAATCGCCATAGAAAACTATGAAAGGTATCATGCAACTGTGGGAAAAGCTCACCTGCACATTTAGCAGAGCCCTGTGAGCAGACAGATATGGTTACTTTTGAACACAAGTGCATGTTGTTCTGTTCTGACTGACACCAGTATGATCTTGGGTCAATACGACAGTTATTTATAGAAACCAGAAATATCATGAGACCTTTTCAAAGTGAATGGAAGGCTCTCCAGTGACGTTCGGTGCCAGAAAATTGAATGAAGGATGAGGCGAAACAGTCGCGGGTGGCTGCAAATGCATGTTGGTTGTTGCCTGTGGGGAAGACGCGGGTGGAAGAAGGTTATTCACCCGCACCCGCACTAATCCCTCGGCGAAGCAGCTAGAAAACTAACCCCGGCAGCGTGAACGCAACTGTTGCCTCACTCCGACGATCGATTGCCAGAAGCCATCCACAACCAGAGCAGTCTGTTGGCATATAACGCGTCAGAAACATCAGTTGTAAGAAGTTTCGAGGGCAAAGTCTGTTGAAACAAAGCATCGAGTGGATCCACGAGAGCGCAGATCATTGCGTCATCAGCGCACTTGAATTTGAGCCGTCCTTTCAAGGGCCGAGGAATTCAAAGCAGGACCACATTTATCCCCGAAGTGTGAGGACCGAAAAGGTCTGATTACACTCCTAGTTTCATGAGTTGCTAGGTGATAGTAGCCTTTTTCAGCAGGTATCGTCGACTCAATCCCGGGTGCCTGACTATCATCGTTTCCGCTGTTTCGCGTTTCTTGACTCCCGTTTTGCTGCTCATGACTGAGCCAGACACAATAATCTAGAATGGTCGGTGAAAGTTGATCACGAGAGATAGATGGCAGTAGAGTTTGGAAAAAGTAGCATGATGTTCGCTGTCAGAATATTATATTTTGTAGCCCTTCTTCACTTGCAGGTAGCGATCACGCCGTGTACCGAAACTTGTCCAGTGACGGAGGTTAAACCTATTTTGTCTCACACCACGGCTGCCAAATAGTGACGTTAGTCACATTTGACCCTGTGCTTATCGCAAGGACAATCTCGATCACTTCAATATGGCAAACGAGATGTCTGCTGCAATTCTAGGCAGCGCAATTAAACCTTAATAATGTCCCTGCAAGTGGCCCAGGATCCTCCACTGCGCCACGGAAGCCGCCTGTATTCTAAATTTGTCCGCCACTAAGAGCTTTTCTAATCTCAATGTCGACTGCTATTGTTCCCAGCTTTACATAATTGAGATGACCGTGTCGACAGCGAATTGGATAAACACTATGTGTCGTGGCCACGTTCTTTGAGCTTCCAACCTTCTGCTTTGGTTAGTCCCGACCGAGGGCTGTATAGCTTATGGATATCGTATCCGGTTGGTAGCTATGAATTCGGAATAACGCGACTGCGTGGCGCAGGTAGTTTAATCCTTTCACAAAATCAACACGGGGATTGGATCTAGGGTCCGGATGGTATCTTCGCTAGAGCAACAACCCGTCTTATCCCGGTCCTCTGCAGCTTTTTGTTGAAGGGCCTAATTTCCGACATCTGCATCCTCTAAGATGCTGGTGTGTCATGGAAGACGGAGATTGGCGAGTTGAATGAGTCATCTCCCGCTACCTTGAAGCAATGAAGAAGTCTGGACAATCCCAAGGTGCACAGATTGAGGGTCTTGATTTGTGCACACCGAAAAAGATACCCCATACCCCGCCTGTGACTGGCGGGAAGACAATGGGAGAGAGGGTCACAGCACGTAATACGACGGGGGTCGGTGGTCGGAACGTTCCTGCGGACACGCTCCGACATCCCTTTGCAACGCACCAGGAAGGGGGCTGTGGGGCTGATTGTGAGGGCCCCGGTCCATTTGGCGGTCAGACATTTACGAAGCCGTTGTCCGATTGGAGTTTCTATAGATAACACTGCCCTATGCTGGCACAAAGGATGATGCTAGACATCCTGCAGCCTGCGAGGGACGAGACGGGATGAGGCAGCAGTTGTGTTAGATCCAAGAGACGAATTCGGCGATACTGGCGTCCAATGGTCGTGGTCGGCATTGATTACTTTTTGGGTGGCTAGAGGACGGGCCAAGCCAACGGCCAAGGCGCCGACGTCCTACAGACGGGCCTGGCGTGCCGTGCCAAGCCGGAGATAATTGATCGTCATCTACAATGGCGAAAACAGGGAAGGAGGGTCCGACAACCGCACCACGGTGCTGATGAAAGTTTTGCTGATCGTTACCTGCTCATCTCGCGTGGGAGAGGGGTTCTGGTGACCCGTGGGAGTCTCTCAGTACTGTCTGTCACTGCTTTTGGGTCATGTCATGCGGTATAGCGAGTGATCTGTATCATGGATAGTGCATACGACTCCTATAGATCAGGGCTGATTGGGCCTCGATATGATCATAGCTATACCACGATCCCAATCACCAACAAGTGTTGACCCAATTCTGCAAGATTTGCAGGACTGGAATAGATTTCTTCCCCGTGCTCTCCAGCGGATTCAATTATTGAATTGATAAATTGATCCGATCCACTTGGATAGATTAGAATTCGAATTACGCCTATCTGACGGGCCCAGCCAATCCACACCTTGGAGGAGGGTGAGGCTTGGCGAGCTTTGCTTGTTCTTCTGCCTACCCCCGAGTTTGTCACGGTCCAAGTAGCCGAGATGAAGGATGGTTCCCCCGCCGTTCTAGCAATACTTAAAGGTGCAGATCCCTCCGTCTCAGGTCCTACAAGAACATCGTCTCTCACGACAATCTCTCGCCGAGTCGCATCTACTATCCTTTTCTTCCGTTCTTGATTGGGTAGGCGACATGCGTATTTCTGCTGCCTTTGCTTTGGCTGGCCTGGTGGCCGGCTCGGCCGCTGCTGGCTGCCCGTATGCGGAGCGCGCCAACAACGCTGCTGCTGCTGCTCCTGCGGGCTGTCCCTATGCTAAGCGCGCCGCTACTGCTTCCACGAAAGAAATCCCCGGGTTGGCCCGTCGAGGCCCGATTGAGGGCAAGAAGGGTATCTTTTACAGTAAGTGGTTGCCTGATTGACCCTAGTGATTCACGTACTTACGGACTCAAGTGAACCGCATTGGACCTTCCGGAGGACAGTTATGGATCTCGAATGCCGACGGCACCAACGCGACTCAGCTCATGGGCAACCAGACCAATGCTTTCGACTACCACCCTACATGGTCTCCTGATGGAGAGTGGATTGTCTTCACCAGCGAGCGCCGCGGTCCGGGTCAGTCGGACCTGTACCGTGTTCGCGTGGATGGTTCGGGACTGGAGACACTTGCGGCCACGGACTCTGTTGAAGACATCGGTGTTCTGTCGCCCGATGGAAACAAGCTGGCCTACGTTTCTACTCAGGGCAACTACACCACCAACATCTGGGTCAAGGACCTCAACTCTGGACAGGCCCAGAACTTGACCGATACCGAGGCTAACAGAGCCGACAACACCTGGCCTACTGGTCACTTCCGCCCCTCCTGGTCCCCCGACGGAGAGTGGATTGTCTTCAGTTCCGACCGCAACACTGACTGGACTGGCCACAGCGATGGTACCGGCTGGGAGCACACCCAGACTCTGGGCGTGTACGCCGTCCGTCCTGATGGCAGTGACTTCCGCACCGTTATCCGCCAGGATGGCTACTCGCTGGGTACCCCCCAGTTCTCGCCCGATGGCAAGCGCATCATATACAACAACATGACTACTGAGAACACCTACGGCTGCCATGGTGTTTCTGCTCAGCAGGAGGCTGTCACCGCACAGATCTACAGCGTAGACTTTGCTACTGGCTCCAACGTCGTTGCTCACACCTCCGGTAGCTACCCTAAGGTCGGCCAGCACTACATTGGCAACTCGACCAACATTGGTTACTTGGTCAAGGCCGGAGACGAGGGTATTCACTACACCAAACCTGACTTCAGCCACCAGAACTTCAACCTGACCAACCTCCGCGATCCCTGGTGGTCCCCTGACGGCTCCAAGCTGGTCTACTGGATCCCCAACTGGACTCAGCAGGCTGCCGACCTGGAGCTCTGGAGCTACGACAACGATTGGGAGTACCGCTACATGGATGTCTTCCCCATGCACAACACCGTCGCGAACCGTATTGCGTCCACCCAGAAGGTCCTCGGCAGCGCCAACGGCTCTCTGGTCCACTCTTCCCCTCTGTACACCGACGTTGTTGACGCTCTCGACTCCTACGACATCTACAACATCAGCAACTCCACCGAGGTCGAGTGGCTCCTGGAAGGTAACTCTGGTGCCTTCCAGCCCTCCTGGAACCCCGACGGCACGGAGCTGGTGTCTGGCTTTGGAGCCTGGTTCGTCAGCCGCAGCACAAACACCGCCAAGATCTACCGCACCTTCGCCAACGGTACCTGGCACACCAACCTGACTGATGGATCGGACAACTCTGGTTTCCCCTCCTGGTCTCCCGATGGAACTGCCATCGTCTACCGCAAGTGGAGCCTTGCTACTGAGGCCCCCTTGGGTCTGCACATCCTGAACTTCACCACCGGCAAGACCCACCAGCTCACGGACGGCTGGGACAACACCCCCGGCTGGTCCCCCGACGGCGAGCGCATTGTCTTCACCCGCAACAACAACTGGACCGAGTCCTACGGCGCTCGTTGGTACGCGGATCGCTTCGATATCTACACCATCCGCCCTGACGGATCCGAGTTGACCCGCGTCACTGACAGTCTTTCTAACGATGCTCAGTATGTCTATCCCCTATCTCTTATCACTCATTCATAAGCTAATGAAATATACAGCGCTGTGTGGTCTCAGGACGGCCGCATTATGTGGAGCACCGGCATGTACGGCTTCAAGGATGAGAGTGCTCTCTTCGACGACACCTTCCAACCGTACGGCCAGATCATGGTCATGAACTACGACGGTACCAACAAGACCCTTGTGACAGATACTATCTGGGAGGATTCAATGCCTCTGTACATGCCCAACGAGTACCTCGAGTAAGGTACTCTCATGTTTTGATGTAAATACTTCACTTCTTCAGTTGCTGTATGAAAAAGTCGGATCCTGCTAGGGACGTAACTGTATCTATAGCTGAAAATGTGTTTATGATTTTATTACCTTACTATCCTCTACATCACCATTATAAGACTCATAATTTTAATTCCTTGTAATCTGGATCCCGATACCTGCTCTAGCCCGCTAAGTAAGATGCTACCTGTGTAAATGCTTCACCGTTTGGAGCAAAGACAATGGCACGGAACGCCGAAGATTCCTCAGTTTCACCCAACCCCACCATAGAACGCTTGCTTCGACACAGAGATGTCGTTTTGTCTTAGCTAAACAAAGCCGGAAAGGCCGCGCAAAGCGTAGTCATACAGAAAAAGATAGAGATACGACCAAACGTAGCAGCTGACCAGCCATCTGCCTACGAATCCATCCTCATCTGTCCCCCGTCCATGCTCCCCCCACGATTCTCTTGTAAATGACAACAACGCACAGACAACTGGACCTTACATATCCCTCCCTACGTGAAACATACCACAGACACCAATTCTAACCGAGGCCCAGACCCTTCGGCTACAACCGTGACGAACCCTATCGACTTCCCCGATGCCCAATGCTGATCTCAATGGTAAGCTCGCTTAGACGAAAGCCAATGTCCGCTCAGACCTCACATTCGCGGAAACTAAGCCCCATGTGGCACCTCCGTGTCAATCAGGGCAAGGGAAGCTTGCCGCGTACCCTAAGAGAGGCTTATCTGTCTTGTTGGTTCGGTTCGGGAGTTTGGGTTGGTCGAGACCATGAAGGATTTTTAGCGCGGTCCACTTTTTGGCATGCTGATAATTAGGCTTGTGGACGGGAAGGTGTCTTGGGGTATGTTGCTTATCTTTTTACATCGATGGGGGATATTGTAGGTAATCAAAAGTAGGATGACTCCTATTGAGTGATTACCCGGGGAAGGAGGCAAAATAGACAGGAAGAGAGGGGTGTGGAAGACAATGAAAACGAAGGGACCTGTCATATCCTACGAGACTGTGTTTTCCAAGCCATGGCCAAGAAGTGTTTGAGGGCTCTTTGTTATCCAACACGTTTCTGGACGTGTTAGCCCTCCTACCCCTAACATTCATGCACTCCACGATGACAACGTTATCGAGGTATGGTTGTGTGTGAGAACTAACCATCTCGCCCTATGCATATTCAACCAATTATTAACCCTAATGTGCAGCAAATCTCAGCCCTACACGGTGACAAGGACCAGTGTCGAGAAGACGGCTCCCTTATTCAACCACATGGGCATCACATTCCCACGGTCCACTATGTATGGCTTCGTGCTGTGCTAGAAACGGCTCGCTCACGGATGGTCATGGGGGTTTCACGATTGTATCTTGCCTCATAAACAGTAACATCAGCAGTGGCACAATCTGATGGTACAGATCCTCTCACCTAAGGTTTCTTGACAGGTTTGAACGTCTGTCGACCGAGAAATTTGATTATTCGAGAGCAGATATCCTCGAAGCGCCTACCAGGCAAAAAGACATTGAAACACCGCCTCAGGTTGCAAACAAGCGCTCATATGACTCAAAGGAAAAATTCAGTATCAATCAAGATGAACGATCAATTTGATATTCAACTCCCTGTTTCCGTCAACGACAATCAAGAAAGCAAGGACAATTTAACTAAGCAACTTGTTGTCGGGGAACAGTAAAAGAGAAAAAGGAAACCCTGAGACATAAGGAAATCCTGTGGCTCCTGTGCGAATGTGGCATTTATCCTCCGAAACTCGCACCGGAAAATATTTGGTGTCTAACCCCAATGGCATGTGCTACCTCATGTAACAAATCGGACGAGTTTCTGAGTTTTCGCTGCTCCGTGTAACCCATGTCATTCATAATATTAGGGCGCTATGCCCCTTTTTTTTCTTTCGTTATCGTTACTCATTGCATTTTAGCAAGTTTATGAAGCATCGTTGCGTGGTCTGTTGCGAGAGCAAGTTAGCTTACTTATTTTCAACGTTCCATATAATGAACGACAGATGGGCATTCGACAGCGACAAAGTTCGATCACTGATCCCGATCCGACAGAGATCGCTGACAACCCCGTGAAACACCAACAAAAGCTAAGTTAAATTGGCAGCAGGTGGTAAAGGAGAGGTGGACAGCATTATGGAGATGAGGCAGCATGGCTGTCTTTGCCAAAGATGAATAACCACCGACACGATGACATTGACCCAATTCAAATTAGGAGACTTTACCTTTTCGATACATGATCTATTCCTTTACACTTCGAATCATGACGCGACAGATAGTCCGAACGATCAAACCTCTCGAAGCACTTCGGACACTCATATCTTCCGGGTTTAAGGTGCTGTGTCCGCACGTGCCTTTTTAATCCCGGCTCCCCGTAGAAAGGTGCCTTATATTTGCAATCCTTCCAATGGCATCGGAGGTCAGGCTGCTGTCTGATTTGTTGTCAAAATCAGTCTCGGAAGCACCACAAATTTCTCGATCTCGAGTGGCGTACCTTGTTCTGGCTCTTCTCGCATTGCCATTGCCAGTCAAGGGCAAGCCGAAGTCAAAGCCTTCGTTTCCAACGGTCTGTGCAGACATATTGCTATTGTATTGGGCTTCCTGAGTGTGCAAGACATTAAGGGGATGCTGGAAGGGTCCCAAGCTCGCATAACGGCCTGTTGCGTGCTGGACGGAAGCAGGGTTTGCTGCTTGCATTGCCAGCTGGTGAAAGCTAGGGCCCGACTGGAAACTAGGCCCTGTCTGAAAGTTGGTTGCTGGCTGATACCATGGCTCCGCCTGGTAGCTATATGCGGCCTGGCTACTGGACACTGGCTGATGGGGGGGTGTTGGGTAGACGCTGGGAGCTGGCTGGTAGCTAGGCCCTGACTGAAGGTTCGGCGCTGACTGGTACCATGGCTCCGCTTGGTAGCTATATGAGGACTGGCTACTAGATACTGGCTGGTAGGTTGCTTGGTGGACACTGAATTCTGGCTGCAAGCTGAGTGGTGACTGGAAGGAAGACAAATTGGCACCATTCTGATACATCCAACTCGATGAAGCAGCGACGAGGGGCGCGGTGGTAATTTCAGCGCCGAGGACCTCATCAAAATAGTTGCCATCGGCAGAAGTGCTGAGCAGAGTGTTTTCATTGGGGGTACTAGCCCAAGGAAAGGGAAATTGGTCCATGACGCGCGGGGCACGGCTTCGGAACCTTCTCGAGTTTTTGCGATCAGTGTACTAGAGACCTCAAAGAGAGAGCTCGGGATCGGAAAGAGTGGAAGTGAGTAACTTTCATGAAGTTGGAAGCAACAGAGGGCAGTCATCAGCTTCTTACATTCTTGCCATCACCGAATCTGAGGTCTCTTCGGCCAGGATGGGTGGAAAAGGTACCCCCTCCCACTCCAGGCCTCTCTTCCACCTCCGCAGTAGCCAATCATTGCTCGGGGCTCAGTAGTGGGAGTTGTGTACGTTGATGCGGGCTGTCTCAAGTCGAAGGAAAGGTGGGTGGTGTAACCTGAACGGCCTATGAAGTGGCTGGAACCTGGCCCTCTCAGTAGCCAGGGCACCGAAGGAAGCTGCATCTGAGGCTCACGGGTCCACGCAACTTTCAGGGCCGAAGAAGCACCGCCACGATTTAGAAATGGTACCCAACTA
Organism: Aspergillus neoniger CBS 115656; assembly: GCF_003184625.1. Lineage (NCBI taxonomy): Eukaryota > Fungi > Ascomycota > Eurotiomycetes > Eurotiales > Aspergillaceae > Aspergillus > Aspergillus neoniger. Next base: position 262,490 of record NW_020291156.1, on the reverse strand, counting down.
CCAGCGGCTTCAGTGATGGATGGGAAAAATGTTTCCAAGGTTTGACACCCTGGCCGACATGGTTCGGCGTATCTTTGTGTACGGGGATATCAGAAAGAAAGTCAATCTACAACCCATTATTCACACCTTTTGGACCATCTAATTTGTTTGGATTGGCACTTGGTCATTTGGCTGCGATTTAATGGTCGCTCTTCTACCATACAAATGTTATAGTATCTGGTTGCCATCATAGCATGGCCAGCTAATTCGAGTGTTTTCATAAGGAACCCACCCCATCTTCCGGGGATACGAAGGCTAAATACAAATTCGGTCTAGTCCAGGGTCCTGGGCACTTTTGACGGTGAGTGGCAGCTGCCCCCAAGGCACAATATGTCGCAGGCATCGGCTCCGACGTGGCGTAGCTCATCCCGTCTAATGTAGCCATGGCGTCACCGGCACTGGACATAGCGGGCTAGACCATTCAACGGTTCCAAGAGCTACTGATTGGGAATTTGCATTTCTGGTGTCTTCTCGTTGTTCAAAATCCATGCTACAGGCTTACCTATTCCTTCGCAGCCTTGGCTGCACGTTAGTCCGTTGATCGACCCTGAACTCCAGCCCCAATCAGTTGCTTAATGACCCCGCATCGATGGGGACCGCCGTGCGGAGCTAAGACGTCCCTCCATTTGCCCTTCGTCAGGACTTTTCAAGCCACCCAGAAACATGGGCAGACCAATTAGATTTCTATCCGATATGCCGTCCCGTGCCAATGACCTATTCCAGCAGGTGGAAGTGTAAATGAAGTTTATTTCGAAATACCTGACTGAGCGGGTTGGATGCCCTTGCAGTAGTCTGTCTGGGTATAAGATCTACACGCTATACATCCGTAGATTGTGATGATATAATGTCATTGTCTACACCGGTTGGTCTATCCCTGACATCAGCGCAAGGCACCGATAGTACCTGTCTAACTGCGATAACCACATCTCATGGTAGCTAACTGGTACTAACCGCTTTTCAGCATTGATCTGAGGAGAAATGACTCTTAGAAACACATAATACCCAACTAAGAAAAAAGACAAAATAAAAGACAAGAAGAACAGAAAATCACAAGAAACTGTAAACTCTTTGTCATCCTACACGTGACATGTGTCCCAGCTAATGGAATCGTCCTCGAGACCGTTCTATTGTATGATTGGGTGATTGGCATCCCGCAGTTCCTGTATTGTTAGCCGAAGTATCATTCTATCCACGGATTGAAAACACAGTAGACCAGGTCAGAATTATTGGAAAGTAAAAGTATGCAAGGTGAAAAAAGGTGGTAGCTGCCTTGTCCGAGCCACAGAGATCACAATTATGAGGCTGTGGCTACAAGCCTACGCAGTGCTGGTCATGTGCCCAAGAGCGTCCAAGTCACGGAAAAAAGATTTCTCCTATCTCAACCCCGCCAGCCTCTCTCTTTCCCATTCCCATCTCTCAATGTTTTTGCCTTCGCAGCCAGGGACGTCTAGCAACAGATGCAAATCATGTTTAATTCCAGAAAATGTGTCCTTATATTTGGAAGATACCCAACTAATCGTCGCCATCTCTAAAATGATTGAAATTGTGTGATGAAGACAAATCTAAAACAACCCCAGCCGATAATGAAAGACATGCACGCATCGAAAGAGCCAGATACAAAGAAAACCCGAAACCAGTATTGAGATAGGTAATACAATCCCGCATGATGTATTAGACTATTAGGGCCACGGAATTGCGCTCAGTAAAACAACAGCCAAGAGGATGAACAAGAAATCAGATGCAAGTAGGAACGAAAAACGTGCGTCGGAGGCCCGCAGAACGGAAGAGCTGCAATGCGCCCTGTCATGCAATGAACAACACCGCGTGTGGTATGCAACACCAGGGTATTCCCGCAAATAATTTGAGGCAAAGCGCAGGAGAAGTAAGTAAAAGGATAAGAAAACATATCACGAAAGAAAATATACTCTAACGTCCTACCCCCAAATGTCATGGAAGGCCAACCACTGACAGCAAGGAAAATAGAGCCCTTAGTGACGCCTCGTTGCCAGATTCGGACAGTGATGAGCCCTCCGCCAATGTTCAATCATGTTATCGTTGCGGTTGAACCGCTGCCCACACTGTGGACACTGGTAGGCTTGAGGGTTTTCATGAATGGTTCGCACATGTCTCGCCAGGTCTCCTGACCGTCGGAAAGGCTGGGTATATGTGCAACCCGGCCACGTACATTGTCGACCAGTTTGTCTAGCGGTTTGTCAGCTCTGTCCCGAGGGATTTGAAGCCTTATAACATACCTTGGCTCAGAAATGTTCCCCTGCATTTGCGGTATCGATCCGAAGCCCGGATCTAGCGATCCCACCCCCACGATCGCATGATCCACGTTTTCAAAAGACCCGAAATATGCTTCCGGTGCTATGCTGGTGGGAAACTGATACATATCTGTATAGGGATGGGGGTGGTCATGAGTGTTGCTCTGCATACTACCTGGAATTGTTGCTGGCATCGGCGGCGCCAAGTACATTGCTGGTCCATCGCTGGGCCAGAAGATCTGATGGTCGGTGTGGACTTGGACATCCCCATGGTTGCTATTTGGAGCTGTGGTATTGAAGAAGATTGTAGGTGTCGTCGAATAAGAGGGAGTATGGCCCTGGTGGCCCGTATTGAGGTCAGCGTAGTCGGTCAATAGCGGTGCTCTGAGAGGATGGGTTGTTGAAGGAGCGAACGATGAGCCTCGACTCGCCCTTGTAAAGGGGTTGTTGTTAGGAGCCTCAGGCATATTGAAGACCTTGGATATGGACCAGTCTCTACTTGGTAGATAAGTGTGATGCAATTGAGACTCGGAGATCCTTGGAGATCCTTGGGTTTAAGTACTATGCATGTCGCGCCAGCACCTTGGGTTCATTTCAGCTATTTAATCAATGCTGCCTTGACATCATCTTCGCTGGTCGGCCAGTTAGTTTTTTTTCTTTTTCCTAGGGCAATCTGCCAGGGATTGGAGTTCCTTGGTGACTGCTATCCCACCACAACTACAGAAGTTGATGTGTTGATCTGAAGGCCTGTTGAAACCCAGAACTAACCATCTAAACTTGATGCAGCCAGGGCGAAGCCTGCCATTACGCCTCGGGCTCATCCATCGCGCCCGAGCGGTGAAGACGCAAATCTATTGAGCTGTTCTTCGTTCTTCATTTTCTTGTCGCTGGTGTATCCACCCCATTCTTCATGCATCTGGGATCGGGGGGATCGGGCGAAGACAATGGGTGCCTCCGCCAGTCACGAGGATGAGCAGTCCCGCGGTATTACCCAGTGGAGATACTGTAAGATTACGAGGGGTTATCGGATGGGAATAGGGTCCTGTATGTAGCTAGATTTCGCAGCCTGAGGCACGCTTCGGCCGCAGGCACCCTGCAAGAGCGCCCTGGCTGCGCTGAAGTAGGGTAATCCAAATTACTACTACTCCTACTACTCCTACCACTCCTACCACTCCTACCACTCCTAC